>NC_084568.2:2385000-2397500 GCF_033978685.3 Nerophis lumbriciformis
CAGGAGATTTTAATGGGAGCATTCGCATACCATGGTTTATATAGGGCACAGAGTGGGTGGGTACAGGCTGGCGTAGGGGCGTGGTGATTGGCTCATGTGTTACCTAGGAGGTGTTTCCGTCTATGGCGGCATGCTGTTACAATTTCGCTGCGCTTGTTGAGGGATGACAGGTCTGGACGGTAAATAATAAACAGTTTCTCTTTCAAGCATAGGTTGCATCTTTTATTACCACTATTGTAAGGTGTGCTGGATGCAAGAATTTGCCATGTTATTGAATATTCAACATTATTGTCTTTGAGGTCCCAAATGTGTTTGCTGAGTTCTGTGGTATTTCGCAGGTTTTTGTTCCTGAAAGAAGCCTTGTGATTGTTCCATCTGGTTTTGAATTCACCCTCGGTTAATCCTACATATGTGTCGGATGTGTTAATGTCCTTGCGTATTACCTTAGATTGGTAGACAACTGATGTTTGTAAGCACCCCCCGTTGAGAGGGCAATCAGGTTTCTTTCGGCAGTTACAGCCTTTGTTGGTTTTGGAGTCGCTCTGTCTTGCATCCAGCACACCTTACAATATATATATATATATATATATATATATATATATATATATACATATATGTGTGTATATATATATATATATGTGTGTATGTATATATATATATATATATATATATATATATATATATATATATATATACATATATATATATATATATATATATATATATATGATATGTGTGTGTATGTTACTCATCAGTTACTCAGTACTTGAGTAGTTTTTTCACAACATACTTTTGACTTTTACTCAAGTAAATATTTGGGTGACTACTCCTTACTTTTACTTGAGTAATAAATCTCTAAAGTAACAGTACTCTTACTTGAGTACAATTTCTGGCTACTCTACCCACCTCTGGTCATCACACAAGATAAGCGATCGTGTTTCCTTGTGTGCAGATGAGCTGAAGCACATCATCGGTGCGGACACCACTCGCAAGGGCATACTGCGGGTCTTCAACATGTTCCAGTACCAGCCCATGAACCGGCGACTGGTCTACGTGTTCCTGGAGGGCTTCTTGGAGACCATGTTTCCTCAGTACAAGTTCCCGGAGCTTTTTGTCAAGCTGCACTCCCGCTCGCCGCGCATCCACAGATATAGCCAGAAACTCAAATCTTCCTCCCTCAAAAGGTGACAAAAGCGAAGTCAACACACACACACACACACACACACACTTAAGAGCTAAACTTGAGGTTGGGGGAGGGGCTTGATGTGAACTTTAAAGTATGGAAACACGCCCACAAACAAAGCAATGGCATCCAGACTGAACATGAGTCACCATCGTTTTCCCCCTCTCAGATCTTTTTAGTTGTTCAGTTTGATCAGGGCGGGTTTATGCTGCTTTGTGTTGGTCCTAATAGGAGGCCATGAGTACTGTATTTTTTTTTTTCTTCTTCTTTTTTTTAAAACTGCAGGAATAATTAGCATACACCCACACCTTGCCTTACCTTCCGGCCCGCTTCTGCGATTGGGCCGCCACCCTCAAGGTGAAGCAGCCGCAGTCCCGACTCGCCCCCTTAATGCTGTAGACCTTTTAACTACAAAAGCTGCACTCTTGTATTTGTGTTTCCGTGGCAACCAAATATGTCAAAAGCACTGGTTTACGAGGCGCTGTTTTTAAAATGTGACTGAACAAATATAGGATGAATGGATTTTTTTTTTTTTTAAAGCCTCGGGGCTTCTCTTGGATCCTTTCTGACTGTACATCACAATCCTCCGGGAGGAAGCCACACCCCCTTTAACTCGAACCCTGATGACCAAAGCCCATGTGTGAACATTGAAGAAACGACGAGCATCGTCACGAGCACACCAGTAGTATGCTTCAAAGAATGTATCGCGTGTGGATAATTCAGTGCGAGTGGTAAAAAAAAAAAAACGGTGCCAGTGTGGGCGAGCGAGGTCGCCTTAATAGTGTAAAAAAAAAAAAAAAAAAAAAAAAAAAAAAAGACGCACGCTAGGACATGACTGAACCCTTCACTAGAGATATATGGACAAATATCACGTTTTGTGCAATATTACTTTAATGCATGTGAATTCTTGTACAGTCAAACGAGATATTATTTTTTAAAAACTTTAACATTCCATTGTACTGCTTTTCTTTTACAGACTTGTTTTATAAGTCATTTTTCCCCAAGTGTTTTACCTGAACGCTCACTTTTATTGGCAAGTTAGCCAGTAGACTCAAGCAGGATCAGCCCCCCCCCCACGTGACCTGTGCAATCACTGCAAATAAGCACTTAAGTAGCAACTATGGGAGAGCGCCTCCTATTGGCTAGACGGAGCACCCAAACCCGCAGTCATTGGCTGAGGAATAAACCGACTTGTACATGGAAGGTGATCACCACCTCTTTTTAACCCCGATACGTGCATATACTTGTACAGTTTGTGTCAATAGCGTGCCTAAATGTTCTTTCAACTCTATTTTCATATTTTTCTTTAACCTAAAAAAAAAAAAAAAAGAGCAAATCAGAATGTCATGATCACTTTACTCGACTGAAATGACCTTCGTGTTTGTTTTTGTTTTTTTGCATCATGCTTCTCAACAAACCTTCCTTGAGAGCAACTGTGCTCAGATCAGTATAACACTAATAAAAAGGTAACTCAGACTCCATCCATCCATCCATCTTCTTCCGCTTATTCGAGGTCGTGTCGCGGGGGCAGCAGCCTAAGCAGAGAAGCCCGGACTTTCCTCTCCCCAGACACTTCGTCCAGCTCTTCACGGGGGATCATAGTCTTCCCAACGTGTCCTGGGTCTTCACCGTGACCTCCTACCGGTCGGACGTGCCCTACAACACCTCCCTAGGGAGGCGTTCGGGTGGCATCCTGACCAGATGCCCGAACCACCTCATCTGGCTCCTCTCCATGTGGAGAAGCAGCGGCTTTACTTTGAGCTCCTCCCGGATGACAGAGCTTCTCACCCTATCTCTAAGGGAGAGCCCCGCCACCCGGCGGAGGAAACTCATTTCGGCCGCTTGTACCCGTGATCTTGTCCTTTCGGTCATAACCCAAAGCTCATGACCATAGGTGAGGATGGGAACGTAGATCGACCGGTAAATTGAGAGCTTTGCCTTCCGGCTCAGCTCCTTCTTCACCACAACGGATCGATACAGCGTCCGCATTACTGAAGACGCCGCACCGATCCGCCTGTCGATCTCACGATCCACTCTTCCCCCACTCGTGAACAAGACTCCGAGGTACTTGAACTCCTCCACTTGGGGCAAGATCTCCTCCCCAACCCGGAGATGGCACTCCACCCTTTTCCGGGCGAGAACCATGGACTCGGACTTGGAGGTGCTGATTCTCATCCCAGTCGCTTCACACTCAGCTGCGAACCGATCCAGCGAGAGCTGAAGATCCTGGCCAGATGAAGCCATCAGGACCACATCATCTGCAAAAAGCAGAGACCTAATCCTGCAGCCACCAAACCAGATCCCCTCAACGCCTTGACTGCGCCTAGAAATTCTGTCCATAAAAGTTATGAACAGAATCGGTGACAAAGGGCAGCCTTGGTGGAGTCCAACCCTCACTGGAAACGTGTCCGACTTACTACCGGCAATGCGGACCAAGCTCTGGCACTGATCATACAGGGAGCGGACTGCCACAATCAGACAGTCCGATACCCCATACTCTCTGAGCACTCCCCACAGGACTTCCCGAGGGACACGGTCGAATGCCTTCTCCAAGTCCACAAAACACATGTAGACTGGTTGGGCAAACTCCCATGCACCCTCAAGGACCCTGCCGAGAGTATAGAGCTGGTCCACAGTTCCACGACCAGGACGAAAACCACACTGTTCCTCCTGAATCCGAGGTTCGACTATCCGGCGTAGCCTCCTCTCCAGTACACCTGAATAGACCTTACCGGGAAGGCTGAGGAGTGTGATCCCACGATAGTTAGAACACACCCTCCGGTTCCCCTTCTTAAAGAGAGGAACCACCACCCCGGTCTGCCAATCCAGAGGTACCGCCCCCGATGTCCACGCGATGCTGCAGAGTCTTGTCAACCAAGACAGCCCCACAGCATCCAGAGCCTTAAGGAACTCCGGGCGGATCTCATCCACCACCGGGGCCTTGCCACCGAGGAGCTTTTTAACTACCTCAGCAACCTCAGCCCCAGAAATAGGAGAGCCCACCACAGACTCCCCAGGCACTGCTTCCTCATAGGAAGACGTGTTGGTGGGATTGAGGAGGTCTTCGAAGTATTCCCTCCACCGATCCACAACATCCGCAGTCGAGGTCAGCAGAACACCATCCTCGCCATACACGGTGTTGATAGTGCACTGCTTTCCCTTCCTGAGGTGGCGGATGGTGGTCCAGAATTGCTTCGAAGCCGTCCGGAAGTCGTTTTCCATGGCCTCACCGAACTCCTCCCATGTCCGAGTTTTTGCCTCTGCGACCGCTGAAGCCGCACACCGCTTGGCCTGTCGGTACTTGTCCGTTACACTTACGTGTAACTTACAAATGACAATATATTTATTTATTTAAGTGTGTATCAAACTGGTAGCCCTTCGCATTAATCAGTACTCAAGAAGTAGTTTTTGGTTTCAAAAAGGTTGGTGACCCCTGTACTAGGGCATCAAATCAGTGTCAGTTGAGTCGGTCCATAGGTTGCCTGTAGGGATTTTTAATGTCCAGCAGATGTCAGTATTTAGTCACACAGTATCGACACAGTATCAATACAGTTTTGCAATGTGTCGAAACGCTTCATGACGCCTCATCAACCCATCACTAGTATGTTGCAGTCTGTGTGGTACATAGAAAAATGCTTGCTTATAATGTATATTTGTCACACATACTTTATGTCCGTTTCAAACACTTTGTCCATATTTATCCCCAAGCTGCCTCACTTCTCGTCCGCCCTCTTCATTTTCCCCACAGGGTCAACCATGACGATCACTCCCCATCCGGCCAAACCTGGTCATAATGGGGAACATGTCATTAGAAATGTTTAATCACGCTAACATGTATTGTTGATTTATTTTCTCTCATTTTCCATGCGTCCTACTCACATGCTGCGAATGTGATCTGTGCGACTGTCCCCACGGAGGTCGGCCCGCCCAGGCGCATGACTCTGCGGGCGCCGTTGTGCACGTAGGCCGCGGCCAGGATCAGACCGCCGCCGGAGAGGAGGCGGCAGCTCAAGCAGTCCTTAAAAGCCTGCAAGGACTTGGACGTGGGAGGTTTAGTAATATTGTCGCTCATTTCTCCTCCTGTTGTTGCCATCTTGCTCCGGTGCGTGTGTGCGAACGAGAGCTGCGCGGAAGCTTTTAACTTGGCGTTAAAAAAAAAGACACTTGAAAAATTCAGCAGGCGGTCATAAAGTGTACAAAATGCATGTTCTCACTGCTTCATATTTTATGACATAACGCGTTCATTTTTTTCCAAAAGAAAGTTGTCACTAAAACTGCCAGATCAGTTTGCGCATGTGCAAACATAACTTCCTGTCGTGCTAGTTTTACGACACTGTGTCATAAAATATTTTAAAAAATATATACATAGTACGTGAAAAGCAAAACTTTAAACAAAACGTGTAGTTTTTTGATGTTTTGATATTACCAGTCGATTATTTTAGGAACCGTTGTTTTAAAACAGTCAAGCGGATCGTGAACTGGCATCCAGAAAGGGTTCCTATAAAATACTACTTCCGGTTTACGGCAGACTATGTACGTTTATTGCGCTTTCAAAATAGCATTTTTTGTTTACTTGAGGTTTTTTCCCTCTGTGAGGGATTTAAATGTACAAGGTACGTGGAAAGCGAAACTTTAAACAAAGTGTGTAGTTGTCGATTATTTGATATTATCAGTCGATGCTTTTACGAACTGTTTTAAAACAGTCAAGTGAATAGTGGAGTGAGAAAAAGGGCTCCTATAAAATACTACTTCCGGTTTACGGCAGGCCACGTACGTGTATTGCGCTTTCAAAATAAAGGTTTTTGTTTACTTGAGGTTTTTTCCCTCGGTGAGGGTTTTAAATGTACGATTATTTGATATTATCAGTCGATGCTTTTACGAATCGTTGTTTTAAAACAGTCAAGTGAATAGTGGAGTGACAAAAAGGGGGTCATATAAAATACTACTTCCGGTTTACGGCAGGCCACGTACGTGCTTGCGCTTTCAAAATAAAGGTTTTTGTTTACCTGAGAATGTTTTCCCTCGGTGAGGGATTTAAAACTTGGCGCATATGTCACACTTCAAAAATTCAACCGGCGGTCAGAAAATGTACAAAATGTATGTTCTCACTGTCACATATTTACATAAATACGCGTTCATTTTTCCAAACAAATGAGAGTTGTTACTAAAACTGCCTGATCAGTTTGCGCATGTGCAAACATAATTTCCTGCCGTACTAGTTTTACGACACTGTCATAAAATATATATACATAGTACGTGAAAAACAAAACTTTAAACAAAACGTGTAGTTTTTGATTTTTTGATATTACCAGTCGATTATTTTACGATCTGTTGTTTTAAAACAGTCAAGCGGATCGTGAACTGGCATCCAGAAAGGGTTCCTATAAAACACTACTTCCGGTTTACGGCAGTCCACGTGCGTATACTGCGCTTTCAAAATAGAGGTTTTTGTTTATTTAAGTTTTTTTCCCCTCGGTGAGGGATTTAAATGTACAAAGTACGTGGAAAAGCGAAACTCTAAACAAAGTGTTTAGTTGTCGATTACTTTATATTATCAGTCGATGTTTTTACGAACCGTTGTTTTAAAACAGTCGAATAGTGGCTATAAAAGGGCGCCTATAAAATACTACTTCCGGTTTACGGCAGACCACGTAAGTTTAATGCGCTTTCAAAATAAGAGATTTTTGTTTACTTGAGTGTTTTTTCCCTCTGTTAGGGATTTAAAAGCTACAATGCCGCCATAGCTCGTATTCGAGTGGACTTGCGTCATCTTTCAAAATATAGCTTTTTGTTTACTTAAGAGTTTTTTCCCTCGGTGAGGGATTTAAAAGTGGAGGTTCACGGTCAAACTTGGCGCATATGTCAACTGTTTAAAAGACACTTCAAAAACTCAACCGGCGTTTAGAAAATGTACAAAATGTATGTTCTCACTGCCTCATATTTTATTACATAATATGTTCATTTTTCCAAACAAATGAGAGTTGTTACTAAAACTGCCTGATCAGTTTGCGCATGTGCAAACATAACTTCTTGCCGTGCTTAAGTTTTACGACGCCGGCGTGTCGTAAAACATTAAAAAAAAAAAATGTACAAAGTACGTGGAAAGCGAAACTTTAAACAAAATGTGTAGTTGTCGATTTTTTGATATTATCAGTCGATGTTTTTACGAACTGTTGTTTTAAAACAGTCAAGCGGCTCGTGGAGTGACACAGAGGCATTCAGAAAGGGCGCCTATAAAATATTATACTTCCGGTTAACGGCGCTTTCAAAATAAAGGTTTTTGTTTACTTGAGAGTTTTTCCCCTCGGTGAGGGATTTAAAAGCTCCAATGCCGCAGTGGACTTGCGTCATCTTGGTTAATTAATGTCGATGTTTTTACGAACCGTTGTTTTAAAACAGTCAAGCGAATAGTGTAGTGACACCAAGGCACCCAGTAAAGGGCGCCTATAAAATACTACTTCCGGTTTACGGCAGACCACGTAAGTTTAATGCGCTTTCAAAATAAGAGATTTTTGTTTACTTGAGTGTTTTTTTCCCTCTGTTAGGGATTTAAAAGCTACAATGCCGCCATAGCTCGTATTCGAGTGGACTTGCGTCATCTTTCAAAAAATAGCTTTTTGTTTACTTAAGAGTTTTTTCCCTCGGTGAGGGATTTAAAAGTGGAGGTTCACGGTCAAACTTGGCGCATATGTTAACTGTTTAAAAGACACTTCAAAAACTCAACCGGCGTTTAGAAAATGTACAAAATGTATGTTCTCACTGCCTCATATTTTAAAACATAATATGTTCATTTTTTCAAACAAATGAGAGTTGTTACTAAAACTGCCTGATCAGTTTGCGCATGTGCAAACATAACTTCTTGCCGTGCTTAAGTTTTACGACGCCGGCGTGTCGTAAAACATAAAAAAAAAAAATGTACAAAGTACGTGAAAAGCGAAACTTTAAACAAAATGTGTAGTTGTCGATTATTTTATATTATCAGTCGATTTTTTTTTTTACGAACCGTTGTTTTAAAACAGTCAAGCGGCTCGTGGAGTGACGCAGAGGCATTCAGAAAGGGCGCCTATAAAACATTCTACTTCCGGTTAAGTGCGCTTTCAAAATAAAGGTTTTTGTTTACTTGAGAGTTTTTCCCCTCGGTGAGAGATTTAAAAGCTCCAATGCCGCAGTGGACTTGCGTCATCTTGGTTAATTAATGTCGATGTTTTTACGAACCGTTGTTTTAAAACAGTCAAGCGAATAGTGGAGTGACACCAAGGCACCCAGAAAGGGCGCCTAGAAAATACTACTTCCGGTTTACGGCAGACCACGTAAGTTTAATTCGCTTTCAAAATAGAGTTTTTTGTTTACTTGAGTGTTTTTTCCCTCTGTTAGGGATTTAAAAGCTACAAGTCGTATTCGAGTGGACTTGCGTCATCTTTCAAAAAATAGCTTTTTGTTTACTTAAGAGTTTTTTCCCTCGGTGAGGGATTTAAAAGTGGAGGTTGGTCAAACTTGGCGCATATGTCAACTGTTTAAAAGACACTTCAAAAACTCAACCGGCGTTTAGAAAATGTACAAAATGTATGTTCTCACTGCCTCATATTTTATTACATAATATGTTCATTTTTTTCAAACAAATGAGAGTTGTTACTAAAACTGCCTGATCAGTTTGCGCATGTGCAAACATAACTTCTTGACGTGCTTAAGTTTTACGACGCCGGCGTGTCGTAAAACATTTTTAAAAAATGTACAAAGTATGTGGAAAGCGAAACTTTAAACAAAATGTGTAGTTGTCGATTATTTTATATTATCAGTCGATTTTTTTACGAACCGTTGTTTTAAAACAGTCAAGCGAATAGTGGAGTGACACCAAGACACCCAGAAAGGGCGCCTATAAAATACTACTTCCGGTTTACGGCAGACCACGTACGTTTATTGCGCTTTCAAAATAAAGGTTTTTGTTTACTTGAGAGTTTTTCCCCTCGGTGAGGGATTTAAAAGCTCCAATGCCGCAGTGGACTTGCGTCATCTTGGTTAATTAATGTCAGTCTGCGTTACCTGCTGACGTTGTTCGGCAGGTAAGACACACCTGGAACAACTTGATGTACTTCCAGTAGTAATCATGTCGCTGCAGGTAACTTTTATGGCGGTGTGGACGTTCACGGCAGCTTTTGGTCAAACGTGGCACACTTTGGACTCCTCGTACGTCGCTGCGGTGTACGAACATCACCTGATCCAAAACCCGAACCCCCTGGTCCCCGTGTCCCGGCACCAAGCCCTCCAGCACATGCAGAAGAACTTGGACGTGTACGAGGCGCAAGCAGCTCTGGCAGCCCAGCAGGTAGGAAGCATGCATGCATTATTGTATATATATATACTCATACTTGCCAACCCTCCCGGATTTTCCGGGAGACTCCCGAAATTCAGCGCCTCTCCCGAAAACCTCCCGGGACAAATTTTCTCCCGAAATTCAGGCGGACCTGAGTGACGTGTGGACAGCCTGTTTTCACGTCCGCTTTCCTACAATATAAACAGCGTGCCTGCCCAATGACGTTATAACTGTAGAATGATGGAGGGCGAGTTCTCGGTTTCTTATGTGGGTTTATTGTTAGGCAGTTTCATTAACGTCCTCCCAGCATCACACAACAACAGCAGTCACGTTTTCGTCTACCGTAAAGCAGTTTGTCTGCCGTAAACAGCAATGTTGTGACACTCTTAAACAGGACAATACTGCCATCTACTGTACGTGCATATGTGACAATAACATCTAAGGCTTTTAGAGAGTGCAGTGCACAACTGCGCACACAACAAGGAGACGAAGCAGAATGCATCATCAGAGAGGGTGTTCAGCATGGTTCGAAAAATAGTGACAGAGAATAGAACAAGGATGGACAATTCAACCCTTAACTCAACAATGAGTAGATGAGTGTTATGTGTGTGTATATCATACTTGCCAACCCTCACAAATTTTCCGGGAGACTCCCGAAATTGAACGCCTCTCCCGAAAACCTCCCGGGACAAATATTCTCCCGAAAATCTCCCGATTTTCAGCCGGAGCTGGAGGCCACGCCCCCTCCAGCTCCATGCGGACCTGAGTGAGGACAGCCTTTTTCCACGACGGGAGGACAACAGGATGACAAGAAATAAATCATCCAGACTAGAGATAAATTGTATTATTATGTTTATCTTACCTAAAAATAAATATATTTATTAATTTAAAAAAAACTAAATATATTTTTACTATATTTTGCTAAAAACATAAAAATTATTTGTATTTTTATTTGTATTTTTTCTGACTCCTTATTACATCCAGCCATAGAATTATACATAAAAATAAACATATTTGAAATAGTTAATTTTGAATTATCATAATAATTAATTTAAAATGACCATATTTAATCATCAAAATAATTGCTTGTTTATCAACAACTTTAGCATTTTATTCATTACATTTTGAAGCTCTCAGAAGCCAAGTTATGTTATTTATGCAAGTTTGAAGTATCAATTATCCAAACACAGTTTTGTTTGCATATTTTCAGGATATATATATATATATATATATATATATATATATATATATATATATATATATATATATATATATATATATATATGTATGTATGTATGAAATACTTGACTTGGTGAATTCTAGTTGTCAATATACTCCTCCCCTCTTAACCACGCCCCCAACCACGCCCTGCCCCACCCCCGACCACGCCCCCACCCCCCACCTCCCGAAATCGGAGGTCTCAAGGTTGGCAAGTATGTATATACTGTATATATATAAGTATATGTACAATATATAAGATTTAAAAAAATAGATTTTAGGGGAGGGGGGGATACAAAAAACTAGTGAAATGATCAGTCCATGCAGCCAGTTAATTTTACTAGATAAAACATTAATTAAATTAAGATGTATATATCTAGGAATTAGCAGGACTTTTAAGATAAAATACCAATTTTATTCTACAAATAAGCCTGCCATTTTTTAATTAAGCATCCTTTTAGTAATTGTGTAACAAAGTGGAGGAAACCAAAATATAGTATTGGACTCGTGTTGTCTCGATACCAATATTTTGGTACCGGTACCAAAATGTATTTCGATACTTTTCTAAATAAAGGGGACCGCAAAAAAAAATGGCATTATTGGCTTTATATTAACAAAAAATCTTAAAGTACATGAAACATATGTTTATTATTGCAATTTAGTCCTTAAATAAAATGTTGAACATACTAGACAACTTGTCTTTTAGTAGTAAGTAAACAAACAAAGACTCCTAATTAGTCTATGCAGTAACATATTGTGTCATTTATACACCTATTATTTTGTACACTTTATGAAGGAAAAGCTGTAGAAAATGTATTATTAATCTACTTGTTCATTTACTGTTAATATCTGGTTATTTTCTATTTTAACATGTTCTATCTACACTTCTGTTAAAATGTAATAATCACTTATTCTTCTTTTCTTTGATACTTTACATTAGTTTTGGATGATACCACACATTTAGGTATGGATCTGATACCAAGTAGTTACAGGATCATACATTGGTCATATTCAAAGTCCTCATGTGTCCAGGGACTTATTTCCTGAGTTTATGAATATAATATGAATTTAAAAAAAAAATCAAATATCAAAATATTGATGTAATCATAGTAGTATTTACTAGATAAGCTCTTGTAACTGGTATCATTACAGTGGATGTCAGGTGAAGATCCACCCATGACATTTGTTTACATTGTGACACCGGTGAGCTATTGTATCCTCCTACTCTTGGCAAGTGGCAAATAATTTGAAGTGCACTAACCTTAGTTTTACTCATTTGAGTTCATGTATTTGGGATCAATTCTACTTGAATTCTGCTTGGAGACTTGGGACAGCTTCTGCAGACAATCAGCAGTTAAACTTTAACTAAAATGTGCAACTGGGTGGACTGTAGACCCCTCAAGTGGACTATAGACCCTTCAAGTAGACTGTCGATCCCTCAAGTAGACTGTAGACCCCTCAAGTAGACTGTAGACCCCGCAAGTGGACTGTAGACCCCTCATTAGACTGTCGATCTCTCAAGTAGACTGTAGACCCTTCAAGTAGACTGTAGACCCTTCAAGTAGACTGTAGACCCCTCAAGTAGACTGTCGACCCCTCAAGTAGACTGTCGACCCCTCAAGTAGACTGTAGACCCCTCAAGTAGACTGTAGACCCCTCAAGTAGACTGTCGACCCCTCAAGTAGACTATAAACCCCTCAAGTAGACTGTAGACCTCTCAAGTAGACTGTAGACCCCTCAAGTGGACTGTAGACCCCTCAAGTAGACTGTAGACCCTTCAAGTAGACT
>NC_084568.2:2402500-2405000 GCF_033978685.3 Nerophis lumbriciformis
AATATATACGTACTATGCAAATATAAAAAAGGTAAGATTTTAGTTAATTGTTTTATTTTTTGTTTGTAATTGGTTTTTAATCTTCATTATTTACTTCAAGTTATTACAGTATGTCTCTCTATATACATTATTATTTATTTTTTTAAATCAATTTTGGCCAAAGGGGGCGCATTTCAATTTCTTACACACACTTGTTATTTCATATGTTGACCAATAGGGAAGCACTTTTAAAAGCGACACAGTCAATTAGAAAAATCTCTCTTTTTTGGGACCACCCTCATTTTGATAGATTTCACCACCAGGGAGCAAATGAGACATTCTCTATTAGATGCAATGTTATTGGGACCATGATTTATGTCATCACTTGTTCACACCTCCTCATATGGAAGATACTTTTCCTTCTTCATGTTTCAAGAAGGGTAGAAATACAAGAAACCACACACACGCACACACATTTTTGTATTTGTTATATTCTTGAGACCTCCAAAAAATGCCTACCTCTTTAGGACCACCCTTTCTAGATATATAAAGAATTGTATTTACAACATTAATAATATATATATACCGTATTTTTCGGACTATAAGTCACAGTTTTTTTCATAGTTTGGCCGGGCTCCAGTGCGACTTATATATGTTTTTTTCTTTTTTTATTGCGCATTTTCGGCAGGTGCGACTTATACTCCGGTGCGACTTATACTCCGAAAAATACGGTACTATGCAAATATAAAAAAGGTAAGCTTTTAGTTAATTTTTTAATTTTTTGTTTGTAATTGGTTTATAATCTTCATTATTTACTTGAAGTTATTACAGTACGTCTCTATGTAAATTTTTATTTATTTTTTTAAATCAATTTTGGCCAAAGGGGGCGCATTTCAATTTCTTACACACACTTGTTATTACATATATTGACCAGAGGCGGAGCACTTCAAATTTTTACACACACTTGTTATTTCATATGTTGACCAGAGGGTGAGCACTTTCAAAATTGACATACAGTCAATTTGAAAAATTCCTCCTTTTTGGGACCACCCTCATTTTGATAGATGTCACCAGCAGGTCATAATTTTACTCCAAAAATTTCACTAATTTACAAGAACAACAACAAAATATTTGGCAATATTGTGATTAAAGTCAGAATTTTATATGACAATTGTCACCATTTTGCATTAAAAAGTAATAATTTTACATTAAAAAAACCTCATAATTTTATGAGAAAAAATTGCAATATTACAGAAACAGAAAGAATATGAGAAATTGTTCCCAATTTTATAAGAAAAAAGTTGACACATTGTGAGAAAAAGATTGCTTTTCGTAAATTTTTTGTTGGTAATTGTTTTTTAATCTTCATTATTTAGTTCAAGTTATTACAGTATGTCTCGATATACATATTAATTTATTTATTAAAATTAATTTTGGCCAAAGGGGGCGCATTTCAATTTCTTACACACACTAGTTATTTCATATGTTGACCAGAGGGGGAGCACTTTTAAAAGCGACACACAGTCAATTAGAAAAATCCCTCCTTTTTGGGACCACCCTCATTTTGATAGATGTCACCAGCAGGTCATAATTGTACTCCAAAAATGTCACTAATTTACAAGAACAACAACAAAATATTTGGCAAAATTGTGATAAAAGTCAGAATTTTATATGACAAATGTCACCATTTTGCATTAAAAAGTAATAATTTTACATTTAAAAAAGCTCATAATTTTACGAGAAAATATTGCAATATTACAGAAACAGAAAAAATATGAGAAATAGTTCCCAATTTTATAAGAAAAAAGTTGACACGTTGTAAGAAAAAGATAGCTTTTCGTAAATTTTTTGTTGATAATTGTTTTTTAATCTTCATTATTTACTTCAAGTTATTACAGTATGTCTCGATATACATATTTATTTATTTATTTAATAAAATTCATTTTGGCCAAAGGGGGCGCATTTCAATTTCTTACACACACTTGTTATTTCATATGTTGACCAGAAGGGGAGCACTTTTAAAAGCGACACACAGTCAATTAGAAAAATCCCTCCTTTTTGGGACCACCCTCATTTTGATAGATGTCACCAGCAGGTCATAATTTTACTCCAAAAATGTCACTAATTTACAAGAACAACAACAAAATATTTGGCAATATTGTGATAAAAGTCAGAATTTTATATGACAAATGTCACCATTTTGCATTTAAAAGTAATCATTTTACATAAAAAAAACCTCATAATTCTACGAGAAAATATTGTAATATTACAGAAACAGAAAGAATATGAGAAATTGTTCCCAATTTTATAAGAAAAAAGTTGACACGTTGTAAGAAAAAGATAGCTTTTCGTAAATTTTTTGTTGGTAATTGTTTTTTAATCTTCATTATTTACTTCAAGTTATTACAGTATGTCTTGATATACATATTAATTTATTTATTTATTAAAATTAATTTTGGCCAAAGGGGGCGCATTTCAATTTCTTACACACACTTGTTATTTCATATGTTGACCAGAGGGG
>NC_084568.2:2417500-2462500 GCF_033978685.3 Nerophis lumbriciformis
TCAATGTTCAAGTATTTTATTTTATTTTTTATTGTAAAGAATAATAAATATTTTAGCTTCTGTTTTTTCGACGAAGAATATTTGTGAAATATTTCTTCAAACTTACTATGATTAAAAATCCAAAAAAATATTCTGGCAAATCTAGAAAATCTGTAGAATCAAATTTCAATCTTATTTCAAAGTATTTTGAATTTCTTTTAAAATTGTTGTTCTGGAAAATCTAGAAGAAATACTGATTTGTCTTTGTTAGAAATATAGCTTGGTCCAATTTGTTAAATATTCTAACAAAGTGCAGATTGGATTTTAACCAATTTAAAACATGTCATCAAAATTCTAAAATGTATCTTAATCAGGAAAAATGACTAATGATGTTCCATAAATTATTTTTTTAATTTTTTCAAAAAGATTCAAATAAGCTAGTTTTTCTCTTCTTTTTGTCGGTTGAATTTTGAATTTTAAAGAGTCGAAATTGAAGTTAAACTATGTTTCAAATTTTTTCGTGTTTTCTCCTCTTTTAAACCGTTCAATTAAGTGTTTTTTTCATCATTTATTGTCTACAAAAAACCTTCCGTAAAAGGAAAAAAAAAAGTACGACGGAATGACAGACAGAAATACCCATTTTTTATATATATACATTTATTTATTTAGCTATTCTTGTTTAAATCACACTTACGTGTAACTTACAAATGACAATATATTTATTTATTTAAGTGTGTATCAAACTGGTAGCCCTTCGCATTAATCAGTACCCAAGAAGTAGTTTTTGGTTTCAAAAAGGTTGGTGACCCCTGTACTAGGGCATCAAATCAGTGTCAGTTGAGTCGGTCCATAGGTTGCCTGTAGGGATTTTTAATGTCCAGCAGATGTCAGTATTTAGTGACACAGTATCGACACAGTATCAATACAGTTTTGCAATGTGTCGAAACGCTTCATGACGCCTCATCAACCCATCACTACAAAAACCTCCGCTCACAAGTGTACTTCAACGTGTCCTCACTTCCGCTCTCGGCGCCTTCAAAATAAGAGCTGTATAACAGCGTATAACAGGAACTTAACATTTTAAAGAAAAGAGCCCATAAAAATAGGTAACATTTATTTATGCCACAGTTAGTGTGTTGTCTTGAAGTCCATTGTTGATATTCTTTAACATAATTACTTGATAATATTTTTGTATTAGTGACTGCAATGCTTTAATTTGGAGCTAAAGTTGTTTATATTTATTTGTATGCTATAATCGATAAACAGCAGTTATATGATGTCACTTCCGCTAAATAACTTCCGGTTGGTTGACTTCCGGTAGTCGTTCGAAAGCAAGTCATACATGTTGCGGTCTAAAGTAGTAATTTCTGTTGCTATCCTACACAAAGCGGCGAAGAAGCAATGCCGTAAGTTGTCTTTAACAAGTGAACATGTCAGACACGTTAAAAAAGTGTAATAGTGCCGATATGTTGAATATAATTGTCGAATTGGATACAATGTGTTCAAGTCATTCAGGCAGACGGGAGTCTCCCTCTGCTGGACATTTTGGGACATTACAGTTAAATTGTCATGTCATTGTAGATCAGGGGTGTGAAACTCAAATACAGAGTGGGCCAAAATGTAAAAGTGAACAAAGCCGCGGGCCAAGGTTGAACAAATTAACCTTTTAATAGGGACCCAAACAAGTTTTGCATTGAATATTGAACAAGGTTTATGTGTAATGGGTACATTCGCACCCACCTGCACAAGTGTACTTCAAAATGTACAGAGGTGGGTAGTAACGCGCTAAATTTACTCCGTTACATCTACTTGAGTAACTTTTGGGATAAATTGTACTTCTAAGAGTAGTTTTAATGCAACTTACTTTTACTTTTACTTGAGTATATTTATAGAGAAGAAACGCTACTTTTACTCCGCTACTTTTATCTACATTCAGCTCGCTACTCGCTACTAATTTTTATCGATCTGTTAATGCACGCTTTGTTTGTTTTGGTCTGTCAGACAGACCTTCATAGTGCCTGCCTTACTGGTGACGTTTCACTCCGTTCCACCAATAAAATGCAGTCACTAGTGACGTTTGACTCCGTTCCACCAATCAAATGCAGTCACTGGTGACGTTGGACCAATCAAACAGAGCCAGGCGGTCACATGACCTGACTTAAAGAAGTTGAAAAACTTATTGGGGTGTTACCATTTAGTGGTCAATTGTACGGAATAAGTACTGTACTGTGCAATCTACTAATACAAGTTTCAATCAATCAAAAGTGTGAAGGAAAAAAGACACGTTTTTATTTCAACCGTACATCCCGTCAAAAGCCTAAAGACTGACTGCACAGTTCCTGTCTTCACAATAAAAGTGCCGCTCCATCGCGCCTGCACTTACAAAATAAGAGTCTCCGAAAGCCAGCGCAAACAAGCTAGCAAGCTACGGAGTTAGCCGCCAATGTATTTCTTGTAAAGTGTGTAAAAACGAATATGGAAGCTGGACAAATAAAATGCCAAAAACCAACCACTTTCATGTGGTATTAGACAGAAAGGAGGAACTTTTTTTCTCCTCCATTTGAAAACGTGGACGTTATCATCACTACTGTCTGATTACAATCAATGCAAGTCATCAGAATCAGGTAATACACCAACTTATATTCGTGTCTTCATGAAAGGAATCCGTATGTTAAACATGCATGTATATTCATTGAAACACCTTTAACATGTAAACAAAAACGGCAAACTAAATAAATATAAATGATATACTGTATATATCAATTTATGTGTATGTGTGTGTATACCGATATATATATATATATATATATATATATATATATATATATAGATATGTGTGTGTGTATGTTACTCATCAGTTACTCAGTACTTGAGTAGTTTTTTCATAACATACTTTTTACTTTTACTCAAGTAAATATTTGGGTGACTACTCATTACTTTTACTTGAGTAATAAATCTCTAAAGTAACAGTACTCTTACTTGAGTACAATTTCTGGCTACTCTACCCACCTCTGAAAATGTAACAATCAAAATAAATATGAAATATTTTTTTGTTTACTAGGGCATGCATATATAATATGCATTAGTTTGACCATTTTAAAATAAACTATAATAAAAAGGAGATGCGCATAAAAATGCCCCAAAAACCTGGAAAAACGCGATTCATAGCGTGACTTTTTGGTGTAACATCATGAGCGTTTTGTTCAGGTAAATTTATTTTATATTTTGATAAATCATCATATTTATGTATTACTAAATTTAAATAGATATTGATCAATCTTTAATCTGTGTTTAATAGATTTAAGTTTGCTTTTGACATCTTATTTAGAATTGTAGTTGAAACTTTTACAAACTTGTGTTGTGCTCATGATGGCGTAACCAAACTAGATAATTTTTAATATTTATTCCCTTTTTTACATTTAGTATATTTAAATATTCATTTATAAACATTGAATGCATTTCAAATATCAATAAAATGCAATTGCCTTCATCTTATAGGGTAATGTTTAGTTACACCAAGTCATGAGCGTAACACTAAGCTTCATCACTTTGACTTGTAATATCTCTAATTCTGGTGGTGTTTTATGCTTTTTTTCTTTTTGGAACATGTACTATACATATAATACAATAAAGTCCCATATAAAATTATGTTTCTAGCAATACTTTAATTTTGCCTTTGAAAGTAACACTTTAATGTCCATTAGTGGAGCTGTACACTTCTGTAACTTTATAGTGACATGCAAAATCGAGTTTCTAATAATAATAATTAAAAAATATCAAGAGCATCCATCCATCCCATCCATTTTCTACCGCTTATTCCCTTCAAATAAAATAAAATAAAAAATTGAATGCCTTCTGAGGTAAATATCAAAATAAACTTTTTCCACAGGCTAATAATAAATGTGAAAATAAAATAACAATAATGAATGAATCAAACATTGAAACCTTGAAGTAGCAAGAGAAAGTACATTAATTATTGCTCAGTTTGCTACACTGATTTGCTTTAACACTGAATATGGAACAAGCAACGCTTGTATAACTTCATAGTGCAAAATCAACTTTCAAAAAAGAAACGAAAAAACATCAATGGTATATTAAATAAAATGTAAATAAAAAAAATAGAATGCTTTTCTATTTGCAGCCTTCTAAAGTAAATGTCAACATTAACTTTTTCCACAGGCTAATAAATTAGAAAATAAAATAATGAATAAATCGACCAGTCAGGCCTTTTTACTGCTCAGTTTGTGACACACTGATCTAATCTGATGTAGTCTAGAAGAAGTTAAAGTACCAATGATTGTCACACACACACTAGGTGTGGCGAAATTATTCTCTGCATTTGACCCATCACCCTTGATCACCCCCTGGGAGGTGAGGGGAGCAGTGAGCAGCAGCAGCGGTGGCTGCGCCCGGGAATCATTTTTGGTGATTTAACCCCCAATTCCAACCCTTGATGCTGAGTGCCAAGCAGGGAGGTAATGGGTCCCATTTTTATAGTCTTTGGTATGACTCGGCCGGGGTTTGAACTCACAACCTACCGATCTCAGGGCGGACACTCTAACCACTAGGCCACTGAGTAGGATGGAGAAAAGGAAGATTTAGTTATTTGTCTTCTTCTTTACTTATTTGTCTTATTTACAACACATCATACATCACACATCATGTATCACATGTCATGTGTCACACATCAAATAACTATGAACTTGTTGCAGGTATGACCACATGGTGGCGATAGAGCGCAGCGGGCGAGCTGTGGATGGGAACTACTACAACATGAGAGGAATAAACATCAAACATCTTGTGAACCCAATTGATGACTTCTTTATTGCTGCAGACATGCTTGCAGGAATGACAAGTACAGGTATGTAACACCTGAGACATGGCACACACTAACAAGTCAACAACAGGTATGTAACACCTGAGAGACATGGCACACACCAACAAGTCAACAACAGGTATGTAACACCTGAGAGACATGGCACACACCAACAAGTCAACAACAGGTATGTAACACCTGAGAGACATGGTACACACCAACAAGTCAACAACAGGTATGTAACACCTGAGAGACATGGCTCACACTAACAAGTCAACAACAGGTATGTAACACCTGAGACATGGCACACACTAACAAGTCAACAGGTATGTAACACCTGAGAGACATGGCACACACCAACAAGTCAACAGGTATGTAACACCTGAGAGACATGGCACACACCAACAAGTCAACAGGTATGTAACACCTGAGAGACATGGCACTCACCAACAGGTATGTAACACCTGAGAGACATGGCACTCACCAACAAGTCAACAACAGGTATGTAACACCTGAGAGACATGACACACACCAACAAGTCAACAGGTATGTAACACCTGAGCGACATGGCACACACCCACAAGTCAACAACAGGTATGTAAGACCTGAGAGACATGGCACACACCAACAAGTCAACAACAGGTATGTAACACCTGAGAGACATGGCACACACCCACAAGTCAACAGGTATGTAAGACCTGAGAGACATGGCACACACCAACAAGTCAACAACCGGTATGTAACACCTGAGAGACATGGCACACACCAACAAGTCAACAGGTATGTAACACCTGAGAGACATGGCACACACCAACAAGTCAACAACAGGTATGTAACACCTGAGAGACATGGCACACACCAACAAGTCAACAGGTATGTAACACCTGAGAGACATGGCACACACCAACAAGTCAACAACAGGTATGTAACACCTGAGAGACATTGCACACACCAACAAGTCAACAGGTATGTAAGACCTGAGAGACATGGCACACACCCACAAGTCAACAGGTATGTAACACCTGAGAGACATGGCACACACCAACAAGTCAACAACAGGTATGTAAGACCTGAGAGACATGGCACACACCAACAAGTCAACAACAGGTATGTAAGACCTGAGAGACATGGCACACACCAACAAGTCAACAACAGGTATGTAACACCTGAGGGACATGGCACACACCAACAAGTCAACAGGTATGTAACACCTGAGAGACATGGGACACACCCACAAGTCAACAGGTATGTAAGACCTGAGAGACATGGCACACACCAACAAGTCAACAGGTATGTAACACCTGAGAGACATGGTACACACCAACAAGTCAACAGGTATGTAACACCTGAGAGACATGGCACACACCAACAAGTCAACAACAGGTATGTAAGACCTGAGACATGGCACACACCAACAAGTGAACAGGTATGTAACACCTGAGAGACATGGCACACACCAACAAGTCAACAGGTATGTAACACCTGAGAGACATGGCACACACACTAACAAGTCAACAACAGGTATGTGTTAGAATAATTGTAAGTTATCACAAAAAACTTTAATGAAATGAGTTCCAAGCAAAAGGACAGGGGCTGTCTTTGAGGTCTACCAAGAGGAAGAAGTCTTGTAAAACTCCACTGACTTCAAAGCGGACAGATGTCAGGATCTGCTCAACGTCCAGACGAACTCTTTGAAGTATTTTACAAACCCTTTTTGAACTATTTAATGGAACTCTTTTTGAACTATTCTGATTTCTTCTTTAGAATTCTTCGGTAACCAAAGGCAACGCTGTTTACGACCCACTTCCCTCTGGAAGCTGCTGTGGTCAGGTGGGTGGAGAAAGTCAAAGGAGTCCAATCTTCTTGGTCCTTTTTTGAGCCGGATTCCAACACGTCTGACGATTCCAGCAAGGGTGAGTAAAATCAGAAGACCATGGCATCCACATCTCCCATTGAGGAGCTGCTTTTCCTGCACCCGGGTTGGAATTGGAAGACTGACGGAAAACCGAGGACAAGAGGAAGGAACGCAGAGTTCAGTGAGTACGTTTTGAATTACAAAGAGTGTGTGACTGAGGGTTACGACGCAAAGACAAACCCTGTAAATCCTAGGCTCTAACCGGTAAAAAGGCCAATAAGACGGGTGACTGAGTCTGCAAAGGGGGGGGGAAAAAAAAAAAATATATATATATATATATATATATATATATTTATTCCAGGGAATTCAACATTGAAAATAAACCAAATTTAAGTAAAAACTAAAATTCTAAAACTGAAGAGGCCAATATACTGAAGTTAAACTGAAATATCTGTAATATTCATAAACAAACATACTGGAGGGTGGCAGAGCACACAATAAATTGAAATATCCATAAACCAATATCTTGAGGGGCGTCTGAGTCCAAAACGCAGACCTAAAATGGTCTATTCAGAAAACAGAAATTTTTCCGAAAAAAAAAATTAACCTGGAAGGTGACGGAGCCCACATGAAACATTGAAATGTCTGTGGATCAATATATTGAAAGGTGTGCTTGTGGGAGTAATTGCCATTAGGCTATCACTTTGTATTAAAGTTGTGAGAAGTAAATAGTGGGTTACTGTGGAAGCTTTATGCAAGACACCTCCACTGGGGAACGATCTCCAGTAGAAGTGACGTGTACCACAATAATAAAACTATCTTACAACAAAGACAAAAGTAATCCTTATATGTTTGGCTCTGTAGGGGATGAAGGGTTACTCCAAATTCTCAAAATGGAAACAGGGACCCAAAGAAATGCAGATAATTGAAATAAATGGCAAAGAAATCAAATTTCTGTGTGACATTGGAGCATGTACAATTACATGTAGAGAATAAAAGGAAAAATAGATGGTAAAATTGAGATTGTGAGTGGAGAGAGACAGGGAAAAAAAAGCAAGTAGGAGTATAAATTGTGTAAACATCAGAGGTTCAAATAAAATAGGAGAAAATGTCAGTGCTAAAGTGAGAGAAAAGTAAAAATAGATGAAGAAATCAATGAAGAATTAATGCAAAATGGAATAAACTAATGTGTATGACAGAGATAATGTGGGGGTATTGAAATAATATAAAGAAAATGTAGACTGAAGATATACATGTATGTTTGTGTATATAAATAGTGCTTTTATACACACAAATATATATGTATGTATATATTGTGTGTGTGTATATATATGTATATGTTAAATTATGGAACAAATAAAAACCCAGATTAATAACTATAATAAGAGTTGATATATATAGCATGATAAAGTGGGTTACATGTTTAGTAGCTGAGGAAAGAAGAGAAAAAAACTAATAATAATAAAAAAAAAAAAAAAAAAAAGCTCAAGTGTTGCTGACTTTTGCCCTTCTGAGTACACTCGCACACAAGTGTGTGTCTGTTTGTGTGTGGTGCATTGAGGGAGGTGTGAAAATGAATGTATTACATGTAAGTTTAACTTTGAAGTGTAGTATAACATTCTTAGGTTAGATTATGTTTTAGACAATTGCAGTACACATACATCTTGGTGCTGAGATAAAATAACATAGAATAAATGAGACATGACAATCCGGACAACTATCAGCGAGCGATAGACAACTGTTTGCTTTGAATAATAATTGCAAATAAGAGATATAAACAATTGGAAGAATGTAAATTCTGAGTGTAAAAGTATAGATTAAGTGGTGTATAGACAGTTAAGTTAGTTTAAAATGTAACTTAAAAAATACATAAAGTAAAACATAACATTAGAATTACGAGAAAAAAACCCATTAGCGTTATTAAATCATCTACATAGCGAAAGACACAAAGTAAGCAAAATAAAAGTCCAATTATGCAAAACAGAAGTAAAGTATCTAGGACGTTGTCTAAACAGAGATGGACGCACTATTGTGGGAAGTAGAAAAACAGCAGTACTAAAAGTACAAAAACCACAAACAAAGAAGCAAATGTAATTTTTAGGATTAACTAATTATTTTAGAAGTTGGCTACCAAATTATGCTTAAATAGTAGCTCCATTAAGTAAAAAATGTAATCTGTAGAGTGGAATTCAGAAGCTGAAGCAGCATTCTGTGAACTAAAAATTGAACAGACTGTGATTGTTACAGCAACAAAGTTTTGAAAGCTATCAAATTACTCAATGCAAGCTGCAGAATTAGTAGCAATAATGGAAGCATGTAAAGTAATGAAAGATCAAAAGTGCACAATATACACAGATAGCCAATATACATTTGCACAACATGGGAAAAATATAGGAATGATAAAGTCAACAGGAAAATCTGTAATACATTGGAGAACTGATAAACAAAAAATAATTAGTAAAAGCAGTACAGCTAGTAGCTAAAATAGCAATATGTAAATGTGCTGCACACACTAACAAGTCAACAGGTATGTAACACCTGAGAGATATGGCACTCACCAACAAGTCAACAGGTATGTAACACCTGAGACATGGCACACACCAACAGGTATGTAACACCTGAGAGACATGGCACAAGTCAACAGGTATGTAACACCTGGGAGACATGGCACACACCAACAAGTCAACAACAGGTATGTAACACCTGAGAGATATGGCACTCACCAACAAGTCAACAGGTATGTAAGACCTGAGAGACATGGCACACACCAACAAGTCAACATGTATGTAACACCTGAGAGACATGGCACACACCAACAAGTCAACAGGTATGTGGTAGAATAAGAAGTTATCACAAAAATCTTTGATGAAATGAGTTCCAGGCAAAAGGACAGGGGCTGTCTTTGAGGCCTACCAAGAGGAAGAAGGCTCGTAAAACTCCACTGTGACTTCAAAACGGACAGATGTCAGGATCAGCTCAACTTCCAGACAAACTGTTTTTGAAGTATTTTATGAAACCTTTTTGAACTATTTAATGGAACTCTCTTTGAACTATTTAATGGAGCTCTTTTTGAACTATTCTACGACCTTCTTTTGAACTGTTTTCAGTAACCAAAGGCAATGGTGTTTACGACCCACTTCCCTCTGGAGGCAGCTGTGGTCAGGTGGGTGGAGAGAGTCAAAGGAGGAGTGCAATTTTTTGGCAGAGCGTGCTGGAGATACTGTACAAGGATACAGTGTGTCCAAGCGTGTCTCCTCATGAGTCCAAATTGAATTATGTCTGTTTAATTATTTGCCTCTTGTCTTGTTTAATAGATGTCATCAGTGTTTGAACCTGACATCTTCTTGGTCCTTTTGAGCCGGATTCCAACACGTCTGACGATTCCAGCAAGGGTGAGTAAAATCAGAAGACCATGGCATCCACATCTCCCATTTGAGGAGCTGCTTTTCCTGCACCTGGGTTGGAATTGAAGACTGAAGGAAAACCGAGGACAAGAGGAAGGAACACAGAGTTCAGTGAGTACGTTTTTGAATTACAAAGAGTGTGTGACTGAGGGTTACGACGCATAGACAAACCCTGTAAATCCTAGGCTCTAACAGGTAAAAACGCCAATAAGACGTGTGTGTCGGGGAATTCGACAGAAAAAAAAAAACAAATTAAGTAAAAACAGAAGAGGCCAATATACTGAAGTTAAACTGAAATATCTGTAATATTCATAAACAAACATACTGGAGGGTGGCAGAGCACACAATAAATTGAAATATCCGTAAACCAATATCTTGAGGGGCGTCTGAGTCCAAAACGCAGACCTAAAATGGTCTATTCAGAAATTTTTCAGTAAAAAAAAAATAACCTGAAGGGTGACGGAGCCCACATGAAACATTGAAATATCCGTGGATCAATATACTGAAAGGTGTGATTGTGGGAGTAATTGCCATTAGGCTATCACTCTATATTAAAGTTGTGAGAAGTAAATAGTGGGTTACTGTGGAAGCTTTATGCAAGACACCTCCACTGGGGAATTATCTCCAGTAGAAGGGACGTGTACCACAATAATAAATTAAACCACTATCTTACAACAAAGACAAAAGTAATCCTTATAAGTTTGGCTCTGTAGGGTACGACGGATTACTCCAAATTCTCAAAATGGAAACAGGGACCCAAAGAAATGCAGATAATTGAAATAAATGGCAAATAAATCCAATTTCTGTGTGACACTGGAGCATGTACAATTACATGTAGAAAATAAAAGGAAAAATAGATGGTAAAATTGAGACTGAGTGGAGAGAGACGGGAGAAAAAAGCAAGTAAGAGTACAAATTGTGTAAAAACATCGGAGGTTCAAATAAAAATATAAATAGGTTGAAATAAAATAAAATAGGAGAATATCTCAGTGCTAAAGTGAGAGGAAAGTAAAAATAGATGAAGAAATGGGGAGAAATCAATGCAAAATGGAATAAACTAATGTGTATGACATATAATGTGGGGGTATTGAAATAATATATGAAGAAAATGTAGACTGAAGATATACATGTATGTTTGTGTATATAAATAGCGCTTTTATATACACAAATGTGTGTGTATATATGTTTGTATATATTGTGGAACAAATAAAAACCCAGATTAATAACTATAATAGTTGATATGTATAGCATGATAAAGTGGGTTACATGTTTAGTAGCTGAGGAAAGAAGAGAAAAAAACTAATTAAAAAAAAAAAAACGCTCGTGTTGCTGACCTTTGCCCTTGTGAGTACACTCACACACAACAGTGTGTGTCTGTTTGTGTGTGGTGCATTGGGGGAGGTGTGAAAATGAATGTGTTACATGTAAGTTTAACTTTGAAGTGTAGTATAACATTCTTAGGTTCAATTATGTTTTAGACATTTGCAGTACACACACATCTGGGTGCTGAGCTAAGATAACATAGAATAAATAAGGAGACATGACAATCAGGACAACTATCAGCGAGCGATAGACAACTGTTTGCTTTTGAATAATTGCAAATAAGATATATAAACAATTGGAAGAATGTAATTTCTGAGTGTAAAAGTATAGATTAAGTGGTGTATAGACAGTTAAGTTAGTTTAAAATGTAACTTAAAAAATACATAATTGAATAATGAAAAAAATATTAGTGTTATCAAATCATACACAAAGTAAGCAAAGCAAAAGTCCAATTATGCAAAACAGAAGTAAAGTATCTAGGACGTTGTCTAAACAGAGATGGACGCACTATTGTGGGAAGTAGAAAAACAGCAGTACAAAAACCACAAACAAAGAAGCAAATTATGTAATTAGTAGGATTAACTAATTATTGTAGAAGTTGGATACCAAGTTATGCTAAAATAGTAGCTCCATTAAGTAAATGAATGTAAAACATTTAATAATCTGTAGAGTGGAATTCAGAAGCTGAAGCAGCATTCTGTGAAATAAAAATAGAACATTTAGCGATTGTTACAGCAACAAAGTTTTGAAAGCTATCAAATTACTCAATGCAAGCTGCAGAATTAGTAGCAATAATGGAAGCATGTAAAGTAATGAAAGATCAAAAGGTCAATATACATTTCCAACAGTACACATTTGCACAACATGGGAAAAATATAGGAATGATAGTCAACAGGAACATCTGTAACACATTGAGAATTGAAAAAAAAAAAAAAAGAATTAGTAAAAGCAGTACAGCTAGTAGCTAAAATAGCAATATGCAAATGTGCAGCACACACTAACAACTCAACAGGTATGTAACACCTGAGAGACATGGCACACACCAACAAGTCAACAGGTATGTAACACTTGAGAGACATGGCACACACCAACAAGTCAACAGGTATGTAACACCTGAGAGACATGGCACACACCAACAAGTCAACAGGTATGTAACACCTGAGAGACATGGCACACACCAACAAGTCAACAACAGGTATGTAACACCTGGGAGACATGGCACACACCAACAAGTCAACAGGTATGTAAGACCTGAGAGACATGGCACACACCAACAAGTCAACAGGTATGTAACACCTGAGAGAAATGGCACACACCAACAAGTCAACAGGTATGTAAGACCTGAGAGACATGGCACACACCAACACGTCAACAACAGGTATGTAACACCTGAGAGACATGGCGCACACACCAACACGTCAACAACAGGTATATAACACCTGAGAGACATGGCACACACCAACAAGTCAACAACAGGTATGTAACACCTGAGAGACATGGCGCACACACCAACACGTCAACAACAGGTATGTAACACCTGAGAGACATGGCACACACCAATAAGTCAACAGGTATGTGGTAGAATAAGAAGTTATCACAAAAATCTTTGATGAAATGAGTTCCAGGCAAAAGGAGAGGGGCTGTCTTTGAGGCCTACCAAGAGGAAGAAGGCTCGTAAAACTCCACTGTGACTTCAAAACGGACAGATGTCAGGATCAGCTCAACTTCCAGACGAACTGTTTTTGAAGTATTTTACGAACCCTTTTTGAACTATTCTACGACCTTCTTTTGAACTGTTTTCAGTAACCAAAGGCAATGGTGTTTACGACCCACTTCCCTCTGGAGGCAGCTGTGGTCAAGTGGGTGGAGAGAGTCAGGAGGAGTGCAATTTTTTGGCAGAGCGTGCTGGAGATACTGTACAAGGATACAGTGTGTCCAGGCGTGTCTCCTCATGAGTCCAAATTGAATTATGTCTGTCTAATTATTTGCCTCTTGTCTTGTTTAATAGATGTCATCAGTGTTTGAACCTGACATCTTCTTGGTCCTTTTGAGCCGGATTCCAACACGTCTGACGATTCCAGCAAGGGTGAGTGAAACCAGAAAGACCATGGCATCCAAATCCTGATTGAGGAACTGCTTTTTCTTAATTCGGGCTGGAATTGGAAGACTGACGGCAAACCGAGGACAAGAGGAAGGAACGCAGAGTTCAGTGAGTACGTTTTGAATTCCAAAGAGTGTGTGACTGAGGGTTACGACGCAAAGACAAACCCTGTAAATCCTAGGCTCTAACGGGTAAAAAGGCCAAAGAATTAGGAGGACAACGGAGTCCACATTAACTGAAGTTCCGTAAGATTCAAACATTGAAATTAAGCCAAATTAAGGACGACTAAGTCCACAAAAATTGGAAATTAAAACAAGTAGGCCAATAAACTGAAGGGCGGTGAAGTCTGCAAGAAAAATGAAACAGCTGTAAAACAAGTGAAAGGTATGAACATGAGTGTGTGAGAGTAATTGCCATTAGGCTATCACTCTGTATTAAAGTTGTGAGAAGTAAATAGTGGCTAACTGTGGAAGCTTTATGCAAGACACCTCCACTGGGGAACGATCTCCAGTAGAAGCGATGTGTATCACAATAATAAATTAAAAAGGGTTCAATCTCTCTCCTGTGTTAGTTTGAAGCCGAAATGACAAACACGCTCAGAGGAGATAATGTTTGAAGAAATGTGACCGGTTTTAACAAAAATGTTGTGTTGAAGGGGGAATAGCAAACTTCCTGTAGATTTTTGCTGGGGGTTGTCAATGAAATGTAGGTCTAAGTGAGACCTACGGAGAGGTTTTTGTTTCATGTCTCTCCGACCTTCCCAGTGGGAGTTACAGGCAGTTGTGTCATTTTTTTCTTCCGAGGAGCAGTTATTTCTCCGTTTTATTCAAAAATTGCTCTAGAGCGCAATTTTTAAATTTGGGGTTAGGTTTTTTTATTAGATCGCAAAAAAGAATAAAACCTTGCAAATTCAATAGGTCCTTATGTCCCATTGCATAAGGATACAATGGGCCATGCGGGCCCTAATTAAACCACTATCTTACAACAAAGACAACAGTAATCCTAATACTGTAAGTTGGGCTCTGTAGGGGACGACAGATTACTCCAAATTTACAAAATGGGAAAAGGGACAAGTAAACCAAAGGTAAGTCCAAAAGATGAGTTAAAATGTAAAGACTGGAAAGCAGTAGAAAAAACAAATCCAGACTTATTGGAAATTTCTCTGACTGGATCTGAAAACATGAATTTACCGGTTGCCTCAAAGTAGGTGATGTATTAAAAATTGCGGGAATCAATAATACAAAAATGCGGAAATAACAAAAGAAGCTAGCCAGAATGGGGTGGGATCACACGGGGTGCTGGATGAGGATGGCTCAAAATAGAGAAGATGGAGAAAGGAAAGTGCTAAGAGATGAAAAGCTTGTTTCATAGAGCTGAAGATTATGAGATGGGCCCAGTTAGGAGAAGGAATGGGCAAATTGTAAGGTGAGACAGTGAGGATGAGTCAAGTGAGGAAGAAGTACAGACAGAAGCCGACACACACAGCCCTCCAATAACTACAAAATGTAGATCAGCGTTAAATTACAAAATCACACTCATTGTATGGCGGTGATCAGAACAACCAACATTAAGGTCAAAAAGGGACCCAAAGAAAGGCAGATAATTGAAATAAATGGCAAAGAAATCAAATTTCATGTGGAATTACATGTAGAGAATAAAATGACAAATAGAAAAATAGATGGTAACATTGAGATTGTGGGCGGAGAGAGAAAAAGCAAGTAGAAGTTTAGGAAGGAATGTGAAGAGAATGGATTGGGAAAAGATTGAAAAAGGAATGTGTATAACCTTATGTGAATGGTTTCCAGAAGAGAATAGACATAAACCTTGTGTTGCAGTGTAAGGAAGAGATGGATAGGGGATGTGTTTTAAAGGAAAAAGCAAGTAGGAGAAAAGAAGAGATCACTGCAAACGTGTTTGTGTGTGTGTGTATATTTCCAGGTACAAATCGGATAAAAACCTTGGAGGTTCAAATAAAAATAGGTTCAAATAAAATAGGAGAAAATCTCAAAGTACTAAAGTGAGAGGAAAGTAAAAATAGATGAAGAAATCAATGCAAAATGGAATAAAGTAATGTGTATGACAGAGATAATGTGGGGGTATTGAAATAAGATATGAAGAAAATGCAGACTAAAGATATACCGTATTTTCCGCACTATAAGGCGCACCGGATTATTAGCCGCACCTTCTATGAATTACATATTTCATAATTTTGTCCACCAATAAGCCGCCCCGGACTAAAAGCCGCGCCTACGCTGCGCTAAAGTGAATGTCAAAAAAACGCTGCGCTAAAGTGAATGTCAAAAAAACAGTCAGATAGTTCAGTCAAACTTTAATAATATATTGAAAACCAGCGTTCTAACAACTCTGTCCCAAAATGTACAAATGTGCAATCACAAACATAGTAAAATTCAAAATGGTGTAGAGCAATAGCAACATACCGGTAATGTTGCTCGAACGTTAATGTCACAACACACAACACACAAAATAAACATAGCGCTCACTTTCTGAAGTTATTCTTCATTCGTACCGGTAAATCCTTCGAATTCTTCGTCTTCGGTGTCCGAATTGAAAAGTTGCGCTAGCGTGGCTTCCAAAATGGCGGGCTCCGTCTCTTCGAAATCATCGGATTCAGTGTCGCTGTTGTTGTGCAGCAGTTCTGTGAATCCTGCCTTCCGGAAAGCTCGGACCACAGTTGTGACAGAAATATCTGCCCAGGCATTTACAATCCACTGGCAGATGTTGGCGTATGTTGTCCGGCGTTGTCTGCCCGTCTTAGTGAAGGTGTGTTCGCCTTCGGTCATCCATTTTTCCCACGCAGTTCGCAGTCGTGATTTGAATGCCCTGTTGACACCAATATCCAGCGGTTGGAGTTCTTTGGTTAATCCACCCGGAATGACGGCGAGTGTTGTATTTGTGTGCTTCACTTGTTTTTTGACACCATCTGTGATGTGGGCGCGCATAGAGTCATATATCAACATGGACGGAGCAGCGTGAAAAAAGCCACCCGGCCGCTTCGCGTAAACTTCCCTTAACCACTCGCTCATCTTTTCTTCATCCATCCATCCCTTCGAGTTAGCTTTTATGATGACGCCGGCTGGAAAGGTCTCTTTTGGCAAGGTCTTCCTTTTGAATATCACCATGAGTGGAAGTTAGCATGGCAAGCTAGAACCACAGTGAAGGATGACTTCTCATTCCCTGTGGAGCGAATATTCACCGTACGTGCTCCCGTTCCACAGTGCGGTTCAGTTGCTGTGAAATACGGTAGTAATCCGTGTGCGGATGGAGAGATTGCGTCTTTTTATGACCCGGATCGTTTAGTAGGAGCCATTTTGTGGTCTTTACAGATGTAAACAGGAAATGAAACGTACGGTGATATCCGCGCGTTTTTTCTTCTTCTTCCGGGGGCGGGTGAAGCGCTTCCTGTTCTATGGGGGCGGGTGAAGCGCTTCCTGTTCTATGGGGGCGGGTGCTTTCCTTGGCGGTTGCTTGCGTAGAAGAAGAAGCGCTTCCTGTTCTACCGGGAAAAAAGATGGCGGCTGTTTACCGAAGTTGCGAGACCGAAACTTTATGAAAATGAATCGTAATAAAGCGCACCGGGTTATTAGGCGCACTGTCAGCTTTTGAGAAAAATTGTGGTTTTTAGGTGCGCCTTATAGTGCGGAAAATACGGTATATATATATATATTAATTTAATTAACTGAACAAATAAAAACCTAGATTAATAGTTATGTATAGTGTGATAAGGTGGGCTACATGTTAGCTGAGGAAAGAAGACAAAAAAAGAGAAATGCTCTTTAAGTGTTGCTGACCTTTGCCCTTAAGAGTGCACTCACACACCACTTTGTATGTGTGTGTGTACTCAAGGGTACAGTGTGTCCGGGTGTGTCTCCTCGAGTCCAAGTTTAATTCTTTTGCCTCTTGTCTTGTTAATAGACGTCATCAACGTTTGAACCTGAGAGACATGGCACACACCAACAAGTCAACAACAGGTATGTGTTAGAATAATTGTTTAAGTTATCACAAAAAACTTTGTAATGAAATGAGTTCCAGGCAAAAGGACAGGGGCTGTCTTTGAGGCCTACCAAGAGGAAGAAGGCTCGTAAAACTCCACTGACTTCAAAGTGGACAGATGTCAGGATCTGCTCAACTTCCAGACGAACTCTTTTTGAAGTATTTAACGAACCCTTTTTGAACTATTTAATGGAACTATTTTTGAACTATTCTACGATTTCTTCTTTAGAATTCTTCGGTAACCAAAGGCAACGCTGTTTACGACCCACTTCCCTCTGGAAGCACCTGTGGTCAGGTGGGTGGAGAAAGTCAAATAAAGGAGTGCAATCTTCTTGGTCCTTCGAGCCGGATTCCAACACGTCTGACTATTCCAGCAAGGGTGAGTAAAATCAGAAGACCATGGCACCCACATCTCCCATTGAGGAGCTGCTTTTCCTGCACCCGGGTTGGAATTGGAAGACTGACGGAAAACCGAGGACAAGAGGAAGGAACGCAGAGTTCAGTGAGTACGTTTTGAATTACAAAGAGTGTGTGACTGAGGGTTACGACGCAAAGACAAACCCTGTAAATCCTAGGCTCTAACAGGTTAAAAGGCCAAAGAATTAGGACGACTGAGTCCACATTAACTGAAGTTCAGTAAGATTCAAACATTGATAATAAGCCAAATTAAGGACGACGAAGTCCACAAAATTGAAAATTAAAACAAGTAGGCCAATAAAGTGAAGGGCGGTGAAGTCCGCAAGAAAAATGAAACAGCTGTAAAACAAGTGTGAGAGTGTGTGGGAGTAATTGCCATTAGGCTATCACTCTGTATTAAAGTTGTGAGAAGTAAATAGTGGCTAACTGTGGAAGCTTTATGCAAGACACCTCCACTGGGGAACGATCTCCAGTAGAAGCGATGTATATCACAATAATAAATGAAACCACTATCTTATAACAAAGACAACAATAATCCTTATAAGTTGGGCTCTATAGGGGACGACAGATTACTCCAAATTTACAAAATGGGAAAAGGGACTAAAAGTCCAAAAGACGAGTTAAAATGTAAAAACTGGAAAGCAGTAGAAAAAACAAATCCAGACTTATGGAAATTTCTCTGACTGGATCTGAAAACATGAATTTACCGGTTGCCTCAGAGTAGGTGATGTATTAAAAATTGCGGGAATCAATAATACAAAAATGCGGAAATAACAAAAAGAAGCTAGCCAGAATGGGGTGGGATCACACGGGGTGCTGGATGAGGATGGCTCAAAATAGAGAAGACGGAGAAAGACAGGAGAAAGGGCTAAGAGATGAAAAGCTTATGTTTCATAGAGCTGAAGATTATGAGATTGGGCTCAGATAGGAGAAGAAATAGGCAAATTGTAAGGGGAGACAGTGAGGATGAGTCAAGTGAGGAAGAAGTACAGACCGAAGCCGACACACACAGCGTTCCAATAACTACAAAATGTAGATCAGCGTTAAATTACAAAATCACACTCATTGTATGGCGGTGATTGGAACAACCAACAATAAGGTCAAAAAGGGACCCAAAGAAACGCAGATAATTGAAATAAATGGCAAAGAAATCAAATTTCTGTGTGACACCAGAGCATGTGGAATTACATGTAGAGAATAAAATGACAAATAGATGGTAACATTGAGATTGTGGGCGGAGAGAGAAAAAGCAAGTAGAAGTTTAGGAAGGAATGTGAAGAGAATGGATTGGGGAAAGATGGAAAAAGGGATTTGTATAACCTTACGTGAATGGTTTCCAGAAGAGGAGAATAGACATAAACCTTGTGTTGCAGTATAAGGAAGAGATGGATAGGAGATGTGTTTTAAAGGAAAAAGCAAGTTGGAGAAAAGATGAGATCACTGCAAACGTGTTTGTTTGTGTGTGTGTATATTTCCAGGTACAAATAGGATAAAAACCCTGGGGGTTCAAATAAATAAAAAAAAAAAAGGAGAAAATTTCAAAGTACTAAAGTGAGAGGAAAGTAAAAATAGATGAAGAAATGGGGAGAAATCAATGCAAAATGGAATAAACTAATGCGTACGACAGATAATGTGGGGGTATTGAAATAAGATATGAAGAAAATGTAGACTGAAGAGATATATATATATAAACGGAACAAATAAAAACCTAGATTAACTATAAGAGTTGATATGTATAGTTTGATAAAGTGGGTTACATGTTTTTTAGCTGAGGAAAGAGAAAAAAGAAAAGCTCTTCAAGTGTTGCTGACCTTTTGCCCTTAGGAGTGCACTCACACACCACTGTGTGTGTACACAAGGATACAGTGTGTTCAGGCGTGTCTCATCAGTCCAAATGGTATTCTGTCGGTTTAATTCTTTGCCTCTTGTCTAGTTTAATAGATGTCATCAGTGTTTGAACCTGACATCTTCTTGGTCCTTTGAGCCGGATTCCAACACGTCTGACGATTCCAGCAAGGGTGAGTAAAATCAGAAGACCATGGCATCCACATCTCCCATTTGAGGAGCTGCTTTTCCTGCACCTGGGTTGGAATTGAAGACTGAAGGAAAACCGAGGACAAGAGGAAGGAACACAGAGTTAAGTGAGTACGTTTTGAATTACAAAGAGTGTGTGACTGAGGGTTACGACGCATAGACAAACCCTGTAAATTCTAGGCTCTAACCGGTAAAAACGCCAATAAGACGTGTGTGTGTCGGGGAATTTGACATTGAAAATAAACCAAATTAAGTAAAAATAGAAGAGGCCAATATACTGAAGTTAAACTGAGTCCGTGAAAACTGAAATATCTGTAATATTCATAAACAAACATACTGGCGGAGCACACAATAAATTGAAATATCCGTAAACCAATATCTTGAGGGGCGTCGGAGTCCAAAACGCAGAACTAAAATGGTCTATTCAGAAATTTTTCAGTAAAATAAAAAATAACCTGAAGGGTGACGGAGCCCACATGAAACATTGAAATATCCGTGGATCAATATACTGAAAGGTGTGATTGTGGGAGTAATTGCCATTAGGCAATCACTTTATGTTAAAGTAGTGAGAAGTAAATAGTGGGTTACTGTGGAAGCTTTATGCAAGACAGCTCCACTGGGGAATTATCTCCAGTAGAAGCGACGTGTACCACAATAATAAATTAAACCACTATCTTACAACAAAGACAACAATAATCCTTATAAGTTTGGCTCTGTAGGGGATGAAGGGTTACTCCAAATTCTCAAAATGGAAACAGGGACCCAAAGAAATGCAGATAATTGAAATAAATGGCAAAGAAATCTAATTTCTGTATGACATTGGAGCATGTACAATTACATGTAGAGAATAAAAGGAAAAATAGATGGTAAAATTGAGACTGAGTGGAGAGAGACAGGAGAAAAAAGCAAGTAGGAGTACAAATTGTGTAAAAACATCGGAGGTTCAAATATAAATAGGTTTAAAAAAAATTAAATAGGAGAATATCTCAGTGCTAAAGTGAGAAGAAAGTAAAAATAGATGAAGAAATGGGGAGAAATCAATGCAAAATGGAATAAAGTAATGTGTATGACAGAGATAATGTGGGGGTATTGAAATAATATATGAAGAAAATGTAGACTGAAGATATACATGTATGTTTGTGTATATAAATAGCACTTTTATATACACAAATGTGTGTGTATATATGTTTGTATATATTGTGGAACAAATAAAAACCCAGATTAATACCGGTAACTATAATAAGAGTTGATATGTATAGCATGATAAAGTGGGTTACATGTTTAGTAGCTAAGGAAAGAAGAGAAAAAAACCCCCAAAAAAACGCTCGTGTTGCTCACCTTTGCCATTGTGAGTGCACTCACACACAACAGTGTGTGTCTGTGTGTGGTGCATTGGGGGAGGTGTGAAAATGAATGTATTGCATCTAAGTTTAACTTTGAAGTGTAGTATAACATTCTTAGGTTAGATTATGTTTTAGACATTTGTAGTACACATACATCTGGGTGCTGAGCTAAAATAACCTAGAATAAATGAGACATGACAATCAGGACAGCTAGCGATAGACAACTGTTTGCTTTGAATAATAATTGCAAATAAGAGATATAAACAATTGGAAGAATGTAAATTCTGAGTGTAAAAGTATAGATTAAGTGGTGTATAGACAGTTAAGTTAGTTTAAAATGTAACTTAAAAAATACATAAAGTAATACATATAACATTTGAATTAGGAGAAAAATAACATTAGCGTTATTAAATCATCTACATAGTGAAAGACACAAAGTAAGCAAAATAAAAGTCCAATTATTCAAAACAGAAGTAAAGTATCTAGGACGTTGTCTAAACAGAGATGGACGCACTGTGGGAAAGAAAAACAGCAGTACAAAAACCACAAACAAAGAAGCAAATGATGTAATTTTTAGGATTAACTAATTATTGTAGAATTTGGATACCAAATTATGCTAAAACAGTAGCTCCATTAAGTAAAAAATGTAATCATCTGTGGAATTCAGAAGCTGAAACGGCATTCTGTGAAATAAAAATAGAACAGAATGTGCAACTGAAAGTTTTGAAAGCTATCAAATTACTCAATGCAAGCTGCAGAATTAGTAGCAATAATGGAAGCATGTAAAGTAATGAAAGGTCACAATATACACAGATAGCCAATATACATTTTCAACAGTACACATTTGCACAACATGGGAAAAATATAGGAATGATAAAGTCAACAGGAAAATCTAACACATTGGAGAACTGATAAATTAAAAAAAGAATTAGTAAAAGCAGTAAAGCTAGTAGCTAAAATAGCAATATGCAAATGTGCAGCACACACTAACAACTCAACAGGTATGTGACACCTGAGACAAGGCACACACCAACAAGTCAACAGGTATGTAACACCTGAGACATGGCACACACCAACAAGTCAACAGGTATGTAACACGAGAGACATGGCACACACACTAACAAGTCAACAGGTATGTAACACCTGAGAGACATGGCACACACCAAGTCAACAGGTATGTAACACGAGAGACATGGCACACCAAGTCAGCAGGTATGCAACACCTGAGACATGGCACACACCAACAAGTCAACAACAGGTATGTAACACCTCAGAGACATGGCACTCACCAACAAGTCAACAACAGGTATGTAACACCTGAGAGACATGGCACACAAACAGGTATGTAACACCTGAGAGACATGGCACACACCAACAAGTCAACAACAGGTATGCAACACCTGAGGGACATGGCACACACACTAACAAGTCAACAGGTATGTAACACCTGAGAGACATGGCACTCACCAACAAGTCAACAGGTATGTAACACCTGAGAGACATGGCACTTACCAAGAAGTCAACAACAGGTATGTAACACCAGAGAGACATGGCACTTACCAAGAAGTCAACAACAGGTATGTATAACACCTGAGAGACATGGCACACACACTAACAAGTCAACAGGTATGTAACACCTGAGAGACTTGACACACACCAACAAGTCAACAACAGGTATGTAACACCTGAGGTATGTTTCCTAGACACGCTCCTGATTAAACCCTCCCAAATATGGTAATGACAACTACAATAAAGATGCACGTACAATGCTTACAGTATAAACACTTTGTAGGGCTTGACATAAGAACAGATTGGCAAAGAGTACTTCCTGGTTAAGGTAAAACACCATAACTTCTAGACTACTGCCATCTAATGTCTTGAAGTTGCAACTGCATGCAAACTAAGTACAGTACTTGCAAAAGAGACAGTACGTGAGTCAGAAGCTGAGTTTTAAATGTCAAATTTAAAACAATTTATTCCTTTTGAACACACATTAGTGGTACATTAAGTGTCAGTATGGATTCCCAGGTACTGAGAATTTGTACCGTATCAATTCAAAAGTGAAAGGTAGTCATACCTTGTGACTCAGGAGTTGACACTGACAAGGTGACTTTAAAATGCTACATTTAATTACAATTTAAATCTACAGTAAAATCCAACATTGACTCAGTGTCGTTGTTGTGTATTTGTTGTTTTCTACTCCCCAAAAATTATGTAAATATATGAAAAAAAACAACTTGTCATTGCTGAGCTTTATGTCCTTTACAAGCAAAGTTGGAGAATTACTGTGAAAGTGTAAGAAGTAAACTACTGTAGTATTGAAGTAATGCATTATTCAAACAAGTGTATTCTCTAACATAGTCACACAAGTGTAAAAAGAAGTTAACCATTGTAATATTGAAATGTATTCTTTAAACAAGTGTATTATTTAACATTGTCACACAAGTGTAGGGCTGCAACAAGTAATCTATTAAAATTGATTCTAAAAAAAGTAGGCGATTAATTTAGTCATCGATTTGTTGGATCTATGTTATGCGCATGTGTTGAGGATAAGTTATTTATAATAAAAAAAAAACTTTTACAAACCTTTTTATAAAGTTCAACATTTACAAACAGCTGAGAAACAATAATGCAAACAAGTACAAAAACAGTGTAGGACCTAAGTGGTCAAAAGTGTGTGAACATTTGACTTTAAAGACTTCAGAGAAGAGCGTTTCCTGCAAAATGGCCCAGAAGTAGAACATTGCTTGAGGAGCACCTGAAGAGGAAACATGTTGGAGCCATGGATGAAGGGAAGAACTCACGGTACGTAACCTTTTTAAATCCATAGTTTGGGTACATTGATATCTTGGGTCTGTTTTTAATATTTAGTTAACAAGGATTTATTTAAGGAACTGTTGTGTTTGTGTATTAACTTTGAGAGGGTTAGGAACTTCTTGGAGTGTATATTTTCAGTGTATTTTTTACATCGCAACAGGGAAAGTTCAGCTTTTTTGTGAGTAATGTTAACGTTATGCCTTTGCTGCAAGGCAATAAACGTAACGGACAGAAATAATCTCAGGTTGGTTTCATAATGGATCAATCTAGATAAAGCTATATAAATATATTTAGATTTGAGTGACTCTTTAGTACAACTAAATGTTATGAAGGTGCTGGAATATTTCATGCTATTATTCTAAAATGAATCCTTTATTATTCACAACAGAAATGTGTAGAATATCTGATTAAGTTCTGATCTGATGATTAAAATTTCAGTTATTATTATTGCTGTATGCTACATCCCCAATGTCCATTTAGCTATTTTTAATGTGATGTATTTGCCTTTTACGTCAGAAATGATGAATTGAATCAACTATGTATGTATTGAGTTGCATGTAAATGTATGTTCATTATATGGTTTGTGTCATTTCAGAAAGAAAGAAGGCAGCATTAGTGAGTTGGTACAAAGGAAGGTGTGCACACCACAGCATTGACTGATGCTATCCTGGCTGACATGACATGAGGCCACTATCAATGGTGGAGGATGAAGGTTTTAGACACATGATTCACGTCCTCAACCCTGGTTATACTCTTTCCTCCAGGATCCATGTTACCTAAGTGATGGAGAGGAATGACATAAAAGCCACCCACAGCAAAATAGCTGTCACTAGTGACGTGTGGACAAGTGGAGCCGCCTTGGCAATACATGCTTACATTGGAGAGGAATGGAACATGAAGACAGTCTGCCTTCCTTACCACCATGCCACTTGACGAAAGACTTTGAGCATCCAACATGGCAGAATGGTTGGAATAGGTAGTAGCCAGCTTAGAAATTGTCCCAAGTAAAATGATTGCTATTGTGCATGACAATGGTGCACTTTATAATAATAAAAAAAAACAAAATATTTATAACGTTTAATTAGGCAAATGGAAAGAACATTGTGCCAGTATGCTCTTTTATTTCTCAATAAAATACTGGAAAGAATAGAAATGTAGTTTGTCTTTTAATCTGATTATTAATCGAAGTAATAATTGACAGATTAATGGATAATCAAATTAGTTGTTAGTTGCAGCCCTACACAAGTGTAAAAAGAAGTTAACCACTGTAATATTGAAATGTATTTTCTAACATTGTCACGCAAGAGTAAAAAGAAGTTAACCACTGTAATATGGAAATTTCTTTAACATTGTCACACAAGTGTAAAAAGAAGTTAACCACTGCAATATTGAAATAATGTAGTCTTTAAACAAGTGTATTGTCTAACATTGTGACGTATTACTTGGGTGTCAAAGCCATACCTTTTGCAGAGACTTTTAAAATAATTTTGATAATAGGCTAATATAGACACATCATGTGTTGTCTTCATTGTAACACTTATATAAGACTTAGTCATTTTGATAGTAGGCTAATATAGACACTAACATGTGTTGTCTTCATTATAACACTTGTATAAGACTTAAAGTCATTTTGATAGTAGGCTAATATAATGAAGGCAACACATGATGTAGTGTCTATATTAGCCTACTATCAAAATGACTAAGTCTTGTATAAGTGTTATAGACACTTACATCATGCGTTGTCTTCATTATAACATTTATACAAGACTTAGTGTCTATATCAGCCTACTATCAAAATGACTAACATGTGTTGTCTTCATTATAACACTTATATAAGACTTTAAAAGTCATTTAGATAGTAGGCTAATATAGACACTATCATCATAGCACTTATACAAGACTTTAGTTTTTCTGCCATAGATAACTATTTTTATATTAGTGGTCCAATATGGCTGTCAACATTTAGTGTTGCTGACCCCAGGTAAAGGTCATATTTATGCTGCTAATAGTGATTTGATCATATTGTGATTGTGACATGTATGTTGTACAATATTGAGGAAAGAACTAGAACATATTGTGACGATATTTAGTGTACACATGGATTTATAAGAATGGTCCACAGGCTTCTCTTTTTCATGGTGAGCTAAGGAAAAGAAGCATCTAGTCCAAGGATGGGTCTTGGAGGATTCCAGCCAGGAACTTCTCACCACCTGGGCAGGTAAGACCCTTTACATGTTCATCTTTAACCTGCAGCACTGCCATCCTTTTTTTATTCAACAACTCTAAGTCTGAACTGAGATTGATACAAGATCCAGAGACACTGATTCATGGAATTAGAAATGTAAATAGTACTTGTGTTTGTTTCTTCAAATAACTTTCATGTTGAATGGACATTCAACTAATTGTGTGTGTGTGTGTATATATAACTGTTGTTCATCACTAATTGTCTAATACACACTGGCAACCAAACTGCAATTCAAGCTCTGCCTTCTCTCCCTGACTCCAAACTCTAGTTTTCTGTTCCTAGCCCATAACACCCCATATCTATACATCTATACATACATACATCTATACATCCATCCATCCATCTATACATCCATCCATCCATCTATACATCCATCCATCCATCTATACATCCATCCATACATCTATACATGTATACATCTATACATGTATACATCTATACATCTATACATCCATACATCCATCCATCCATCTATACATCCATACATACATCTATACATACATCCATCTATACATACATACATACATCTATCATTGATTTGTAGCACGTATAGGTTACACACACAAGTGTAAAAAGAAGTTAACCACTAGAATATTGAAGTGTATTATTTAACATTGTCACACAAGTGTAGGGCTGCAACAACAAATCTATTAAAATAGATTCTAAAAATAGTTGGCGATTAATTTAGTCATTGATTTGTTGGATCTATGTTATGCACATGTGCTGAGGATAAGTTATTTATAATAAAAAAAAAAAATTAACAAACTTATTATTTATAAACTTCAACATTTACAAACAGCTGAGAAACAATAATGAAAACAAGTAGAAAAACAGTGTAGGACCTAAGTGGTCAAAAGTGTGGGAACATTTGACTTTAAAGACTTGAAAGAAGAGCGTTTCCTGCAAAATGGCCCAGAAGTAGAAGTTTGCTTCAGGAGCACCTGAAGAGGAAACATGTTGGAGCCATGGATGAAGGGAAGAACTCACGGTACGTAACCTTTTTAAATCCATAGTTCAGGTACATTGATATCTTGGGTCTGTTTTTAATAATTTGTTAACAAGGATTTATTTAAGGAACGGTTGTTTGTGTATTAACTTTGAGAGTGTTAGGAAGTTATTGGAGAGTACATTTTCTGTGTATTTTTTTACATTGCAACAGGCAAAGTTCAGCTTTTTTTGTGAGTAATGTTAACGTTATGCCTTTGCTGCAAGGCAATAAACGTAACGGACAGAAATATCTCAGGTTGGTTTCATAATGGATCAGTGTAGATAAAGCTATATAAATATATTTAGATTTGAGTGACTCTTTAGTTAAACGTTATGAAGGTGCTGGAATATTTCATGCTATTATTCTAAAATGAATCCTTTATTATTCACAACAGAAATGTGTAGAATATCTGATTCAGTTCTGATGTGATGAGTTACATTTCTGTGTTATTATTATTGCTGCATCCCCAATGTCCATTTAGCTTTTTTTAATGTGGCGTATTTGCCTTTTATGTCAGAAATGATGAATTGAATCAACTATGTATGTATTGAGTTGCATGTAAATGTATGTTCATTATATGGTTTGTGTCATTTCAGAAAGAAAGAAGGCAGCATTAGTGAGTTGGTACAAAGGAAGGTGTGCACACCACAGCATTGACTGATGCTATCTTGGCTGACATGACATGAGGCCACTATCAATGGCGGAGGATGAAGGTTCACGTCCTCAACCCTGGTTACACTCTTTCCTCCAGGATCCATGTTACCTAAGTGATGGAGATGAATGTGTAGACTGACATAAAAGCCACCCACAGCAAAATAGTTGTCACTACTGACAAGTGGACAAGTGGAGCTGCCTTGGCAATACATGCTTACATTGGAGAGGAATGGAACATGAAGAAAGTCTGCCTTGCTTACCACCATGCCACTTGAGGAAAGACTTTCAGCATCCAACATGGAAGAGTGGTTGGAATAGGTAGTAGCCAGCTTAGAAATTGTCCCAAGCAAAATTGTTGCTATTGTGCATGACAATGGTGCACTTTATAAAAGTAATTATTTTTATTGTTTTTTATGTTTTCTGTGTTTTATTAGGCAAATGGCAAGAACATTGTGCCAGTATGCTCTTTTTTTTCTCAATAAAATACTGGAAAGAATCGAAATGTAGTTTGTCTTTTTATCTGATTATTAATCAAAGTAATAATTGACCGATTAATGGATTATCAAATTAGTTGTTAGTTGCAGCCCTACACAAGTGTAAAAAGAATGTTACAACTGTAATATTGAATATTGAAATAATGTTCTGTTTAACATTGTCACACAAGTGTAAAAAGAAAAATACATTTCAATATAACTGGTTAACTTCTTATTACACTTGTGTGACAATGTTAAAGAATACGTGTGTGCGCAACGGATAAAAAAAGTAATCAACTAAATGCACTATTTGTCTGATTAATCATGATTAACTGCATTGTCTATGCAAAACCCAATAATGAATTCAAAAGTAGTGTAGTGCACTTTTATTGGAATATTCTCCTATATGAACAAAAGCACCAAAACATTTGTAGTGCAAACACAATTAAAATCAGTACTTGTTAAAATATGCTATTTAACTTTACTGTTTATGAAAATCAACTCAAAAAAATGTAAATCCAAACATTGAAGCTTATTGCCACTGCCAGGGTATTGAAGTGACCCTGTTGGTAATGAAAAATAAATAGAATGTACAAACAAATCCCTGAGACACAATCATAACATCCAAACAGGCAATTTGTGAGGTAACAGCAGAAACATTTGAGGGAGAAAGAAAAGAAAGGGTGAAGCACAAAACACTTCACTGCTGGGATTTCCTTTACAGGGGACTAGAATGTAAAGTCCATGTGAATAATGGAGTTCCTACAAAGAATCTCACTCAACTCTGTGCAGTTTGTTCATTCTTAGAACTTGACTGCCATTAATTTTTAAATGTACTGCCCTATGAATTAAAGTGCCATAACATTTACTGTGCAAACACACTTTTAAACAGTTACTTAAACAAAATATGTGTAAATCTTCAGCCTAACTGTTTAAAAGTGTGTTTGCACAGTAATTGTTATGGCACTTTAATTCATAAGTCACTACATTTAAAATTAATGGCCGTCAAGTTGTAAGAATGAACAAACTGCACCGAGTTGAGTGAGATTCTTTGAAGAAACTCTATTATTCACATGGACTTTACATTCTAGTCCCCTGTAAAGGAAATCCCAGCAGTGAAGTGTTTTGTGCTTCACCCTTTCTTTTCTTTCTCCCTGAAATGTTTCTGCTGTTACCTCACAAATTGCCTGTTCGGATGTTATGATGTGGCTCACGGATTTGTTTGTACATTCTATTTATTTTCCACAACAAACAGGGTAACTTCAATACCCTGGCAGTGGCAATAAGCTTGAATGTTTGGATTTACATTTTTTTGTTGTTGATTTTCATAAACAGTAGCACTTAAAATAAGTACTTGTTAAAATACTCTATTTATTTGTGTTTGCACAACTAATGTTTTGGTGCTTTTGTTCATATAAGAGAGTATTCCAATAAAAGTGCACTACACTACTTTTGAATTCATTATTGGGTTTTGCATAAACAATGCAGTTAATCATGATTAATCGGACAAATAGTGCATTTAGTTGATTACTTTTTTTATTCGTTGCGCACACACATTCTTTAACATTGTCACATAAGTGTAAAAAGAAGTTAACCAGTTATATTAAAAACTGGTTAACTTCTTTTTACACTTATGTGACAATGTTAAAGAATGTGTGTGCGCAACGAATAAAAAAAGTAATCAACTAAATGCACTATTTGTCCGATTAATCATGATTAACTGCATTGTTTATGCAAAACCCAATAATGAATTCAAAAGTAGTGTAGTGCACTTTTATTGGAATACTCTCTTATATGAACAAAAGCACCAAAACATTAGTTGTGCAAACACAAATAAATAGAGTATTTTAACAAGTACTTATTTTAAGTGCTACTGTTTATGAAAATCAACAACAAAAAAATGTAAATCCTAACATTCAAGCTTATTGCCACTACCTGGGCATTAATGTTTTACTGGTACTTGTGATTGTGGCTCAGGACTTTTTTTTATCATAACAAATCTACAGGAAATTACTGAGGTAACAAAAGATTTACGGTCATCATGAAGCAGCATAAGTAGTCTAATAGGGATATTTGGTACTGAATATAGAGAGAGGTGATGTTTGTATTGGTATGGCAATGTTGGTGCTTGTGGTAAGGATGTCACTCAGACAGAAGCTGTTTGTTTCTGTGGATGCTTTTTTTTTTATCATGTCCAGAGTAGAATGCCATCTGGTAGGAACATCTTGCACAAGGCCTTTCTTCTGTCCATGTTCAGATTGTTTTTGCTCTCATTCTGCTGAATTTGCTGGACTGTTTAAAGTGCCTGACAACTTTTCTGCACTTGGCATGGATGTTGTCAAATGCACTGTTGTGCACACAAACAGTGACAGAATGCTAGAGTCTGTGTGCAAAGCAGAGGACATGATCAAAAGGCAGTTGTCTCGCAGCAGCAATCATATTTTGTGCACTATCCGTGCTTAGTGTGGTGACTTTATCTGTGAAATTCCACTGCTGTAGAACTTTAGTGAAGTGTCCTGTGCATATTTCAGCATAATGCCTCTTCTGTTTTCATTATAGACAGACCGAACATGTGAATGCAGCACACACTTTTCATCTATTTAATGCACTGTAACTTCCAGGTAATTATGCTTACCGATGTCCAGTAGTCCCCACAGCTGCATGTTGTCACTTTGACAGTCCTCTCCTTTCCATACAACTGCTGTATTGTTGGTGTGATGGTGGCTCATAACTGCTGCTGTCACTTGTTGCGATTTGCACAAAGTTTTGCGTCTTCCACAACACTAATGGGCCCACTTTGCTATTTGTTAGCTTTTCTTGCTCTGGTTTATCTATTCTTCTCCTGCATGGCTCCACTTTCTGCTTTGCTGGCATCAACAGTTTCTGTGAAATATGCTGTGTGAAAATGACCCTGTAAAAGTTTTGTTGAGTTACCCTTCTTCTCCATGGCTGTTTCGTTTTTGTCTGCATTCTATTTCCTTTTCTGCATGAGCCAGCGAAGAAGAAGAAGCTCATTACACTGCTTTGGTGTTCAAAGAATTCTGATAAGGTTTGATAATACACTATGTTGATTATTCACTCCCTTGCAGTGAAGAAAAACAGATTTTGTAAACATGTTTTAAGATTGCAGTGTTTATAAAACCTCACACTATTTCTGAAAAAAAAATTGGTGAGTGCAAAACACAGTAATACAATATCATACCTTTATTTCTTTGTCAGGCAGAACAATGAACTTTAGGGAGAGAATACAGAAAGGGTGACCTTATGGGACAACATACAATGTGGAACATGATGTTCCATACGCCATTTGAACATCAAATGGTTTGGAGTAATGCAGTTTCTTTATGTCCAAAACCTTAACAACTTTGTCTGGATGCAGCCTGACCTTATAGGCATGGTAATGCTCCTCAAAACACACTTTCCATCAGTTTCCCACAGAGCAATACATCATCATCATCTTTGACAATAATATTTTTTGATCTTACAAAACACATGCATGTCAAATGCCACGTCTGAACAGACAATGAAGTCACAGCGGTACTCTACACTTCCTCCATGGATGAGACAAAACCATTCATAGTAGACTGACTTCATCCAGCTACTTTAAATTGTGCAACAACAGTGGCACACATATCCACACTGCTCCTATTAACTTGTCTCCACTGTTCAGACTCATCTACATGAACTGACACTGTCTCTTCTGTCCTGTTTAAATGAACATTGGTGCCAATCTGTAGTTCAGTACACTCTGAGTGTTTTCTTTTCAAATGCTTCCTAAAACCAGAGAAAGTACCAATCACACCACCACATCCAGTTTGAACGCATTTAAGGTTAAGATTTGTTTCCAGGCAGGTAACCGTGAACTAAACGTAAATGTCGAACAAGCATGTTTGAACTCGGGAACTCAGCCTGACAAACAAACAAAACACTTAATGGGGGAAGACAAAAGTCAAACACTACAGAAGCAACCTTGTCCTAATTTCAGCAACACAAGGACTCTCTTTGACCTTCCCAACATCAATGTTGTACAAAGTAGTCTGGATGATCGTGTACATGTTGTGGAGCATGGTGTGGTATGATGTTGCAAACACAAAGTGTGCTTTAAACAGTTCATCAAAAGCACCAAGAAAGGAGTGTGACCTGCAAGGTATGGCATTCTTGTCGAGAATTATGAACTCCAACAGCCAGGAGATAGGGTTGAGTGCTGGTAGTAATGGTGTCAAGATGTTCTTGGATGCTTGTTCCAGTCTATGGAGAGAAAAAGAAAAATCGACATGGTTGTGGTTATATTATAGAAATGATTACATCAATTATTAACAACTACAAATCCTTTATTAGAGAATACAAACCTTCTTGAAGACCACAAGATGCTCCTCAGCCCGGGATGCAGAAACTTTTCCTGGCCTCTTCCGACCTAGAGCGGTCGGTGGGATCAAGTGTAAGAGCAGCAAAATCGATGAGAGGTCATTGTCCCTACCTGAAACAGAACAAGTTTGATAGCCTACTTCAAATGTGGACCAACAATTTAATTTAATACACTGCAAGGTCAGTGGCATTTTCATTACTATATATATATATATATATATATATATATATATATATATATATATATATATATATATATATATATATATAAAAAATATGGCACTTTAAAAACACCTGAAGAAGCCCTTTTTTTCAAAAAATATCTTCTTGGTGAGGCCAAAGACTTTGGAATTTTGTTCTAATTATGGTTGTAAGTCTGCATTTTGAACATGCTTCCTCATTTCAATGAATGTATCCTTACAAACATCTTACCAAAGTCAACGTTCACTTCGGCCCCGTCCTCAGGAGGGTCAGCTGCCATCAGGAGTTCCTCAAGCTCAGTGATGGAGGGGGAAGCTTTCTGCATTGTTGCACGATCTTCTTTTTGAATGTGGTTGGCCACTTCTCCAGAAACTTGCCCGATACATCCTCTCCAAACAATAGAACAAAATCCTGTTCAAGTTAGGTACCAATTTTAAAATGACACAGTAAACGACAGTTAAAATGTGCAATAGTTGTACAACATTAATACAGATGAGATAATTACCAAGCCTTTGATGTCTTTAAAACAAGGAAAATAAGATAGAATGTTGCTTGACTGCTGTGGGTCCAGGACCATGTTATGCCGATGGGCAAATGTCAGCTTCATCTCTTTGATGACCATGTCCATGTCAGCCGAATGTTTCCTTGCACTCATCTTCAGACAAAACAATCTCTGGAATGAATTGGGTAACTCGTCCAACAGATGGTCCTTCCACCAAAACTAAACAATATGGGGACATACTACTCGTGACAATCGCATACAGTTCAAAACACTTTTGTCAGCTGGATGTGACCCAACGTTTATGAAAAATGTTTGGCTATTGGTTGAAAAGCATTGCAACAAATGCAACAAAACCAATAAGTGCTCATATGACTATTCTATTCAATACATTTTTCAAGGATAATATAGGATTACCTCCAAATGATGATCGGCTTTCTTTAGCACTGCATCTCTGAATAGTTTTCATTCTCCAGGCCAAGTACCCAGTACCACTGTTGCTATCATAAAAATGTTCCTTTGAGAGAATTGCAAAAATAGGCACTATTAGTCACAACCATCGTCTGGGACGACTCAAAATAACAACTATAACAACAATTAAGAGTGTAACTCACATTGCCATTCTTGGAAAATGGGTCTCTGAGGTTGGGGAACAAGTTCACAATTCTTTGTGCGTACATTTCCTTCACCTGTCTAGATGGAGATTGTTGCGTTTTGGACCAGTTGTTCCTCCCAGGGAATTCAAGTCACAATTCGCTCCCAAGTTCTTTCCGACACTTAAAGCTGAGTTGAAAAACCACCAGAGACAGAATAGGTATTTTGTTGTATATTCTCAAAGCTTTGCCAATATACATTTTGATGAAACTAGTCTAATCCTAGAACATTCTATTGCGCCCCCCAAAAATGGTCTGTCCTCCCAACGCCAAAAACCTCTCTTTCCTTCCCCCTCCCTAGCCATAACACAAGCACAACGTCTCCCTAGCCATAATACATTCCAAAGAACTCAAGGTTAACACACACAGTATACTTGCTGACAGAGCATCAAGAGAAGAAATGGAAAACACGAGCTGTTTTCAAATATGACTAAGAAATGAAGTACAACTTAAATTCGGATATATGTAAATATCTGCCTCCGACAAGATGTACTTAAAAAAAATATCACATTCAAGTTTATGTGTCAATGTAGTAAAATGTTTATTTACTTTAGATTTAAAATTACTCTGAAACCTAAATAAGAACACATGCGCCAATCAAAAGCAATAAACAACTTACCCGTTCTTCTCCGTCATCTCAGCTGCCAGTATATTCATTCACCCATTTTCTTCTGCTCTCATCTGTCAAGGACTTAGTTCGGTTGTATTCCATTATTATATATTCTCCACCCCATTTCTTGGTAAGAATGGATTTCACCAGCTGAAAAGAAAATTGAGTTTGAGTTTATTTGGAAAATGCAAGTATACAACATGATACATCACAATCTCCAGTTTCTCTTTTCAACATGTTCGAAAAGGAGTAGGAAGAAGCAGAGCTTATTTAATCCTACCCCTTGTCTTTTACATAACAGTTGCTAAAACTTTTGTTCACTTCCTGTTCTCCATTTATTCACAATATACTCCATAAGTAATCACAATAAAAATAATAATATTACTAATAATTGGTGAATTATTATTCATATGATGAGATAAGTAAGATTATTTTGAGAGTGAAAGAATGGATGAGTTAAATAAATTCAGAATGTTTATCATGGTTCTTCTTCTTTGTACTTTGTAAACACTTTAAGTTTGAAAAGTTTCTTCAAGTGGATCATATTAGTACATTGTTTGATTGCTTTGCTTAATCCATTCCATCATTTAATTCCACATACTGAAGGTCTTAAGTGTTGTACATGCATACAAATGTTTTAAATTACATTTCTCCTTTTTTTGAGAAGAATTGTTGTATATTCTTGGCTAGCAGGTTATAGTTTGCTTTGTGTATCATTTTAGCTGTTTGCAAATTCACTATGTCGTAGAATTTCAGAATCTTTGATTCAATAAATAAAGGATTTGTGTGTTCTCTATATCCAACATGATGTATTATTCTAACTGATCTTTTTTGTAACACCGTTAATGAATGAAGTGTACTTTTGTCATTATTTCCACATATTTCTGCACAATAACTCAGATATGGTAACACTAGTGAGCAGTAGAGAATATGAAGTGATTTTTTGTCTAGAACATGTTTTGCTTTATTCATTATTGACGTGTTTCTTGCTACTTTATGTTGTATATTTTTTACGTGAGATTTCCAGTTCAATTTATCATCAATCATTATACCTAGAAATTTGGTTTCATTTACTCTTTCAATTTCTATTCCTTCTATTTGTATTTGTTTGACTTTCTCTTCTACTGTTACCAAATAGCATTATTTTAGTTTTACTGAGATTCAACGATAGTCTGTTTTTGTCAAACCGTCTTTTTAATTTGTTCATTTCTTCTGTTATTATTTCTGTGTGTTCTCTCCTGAACAAAACGCTGTTGTATCATCCGCAAATAATACTAACTTTAAATCTTTTGTAACTTTACAAATGTCATTTATATAGAGATTAAATCATTTAGGTCCTAGTATTGATCCCTGAGGTACACCACAGGATATATTTAGCGTTGTAGAGGTGTGTTCGCCTAGTTTCACGTATTGTTTCCTGTTCATTAGATAACTTCTTATCCAGTTTAAGACTGACCCTCTGATGCCGTATCGTTCTAGTTTTTTGATTAAAATATTGTGATTAATTGTGTCAAATGCTTTAGTTAGATCCGTAAAAACTGCTGCCGCACATTTTTTATTATCTATAGCGTTGGTCATTTCTTCTGTAATTTCAATTAAAACCATCGAAGTTGAAACATTAGCTCTGTATCCATATTGATTTTCTTCCAGTATTCTATTTTTATTTATGAAACTCTCTAATCTGTTATTGAACAGTTTTTCTATGATTTTAGAAAATTGTGGAAGTAAGGAAACAGGTCTATAGTTTGTAAATTGATGTTTGTCGCCAGTCTTGTAAATTGGTGCGACTTTAGCTATTTTCGTTTTGTTTGTAAATGTACCTGTTTGAAATGATAGGTTACTAATATACATGAATGGTCCTGAGATCTCTTCAATAACCTTTTTTATCGTTTCCATATCAATTTCGTTACAATCGGTTGAAGTCTTGGATTTACATTTTTTCACGATTGTAACTATTTCCTCCTGTGTCACATTACTGAAGAACATGGAGTTGGGATTTGGCTCTATGGTATCATTATAGTCCTCAATTGAAACTGGGTCTGGAATCCTTTCTTCCGATTTTGGTCCAATATTTACAAAATAATTATTGAAGCTTTCAACTACTTCCTTTATGTTGTCATTATTTTTTTATTTCCGTCTAAGAAGTATTGAGGGTAGTCCCTCTTATTGCCGTTTTTAATAATGCTATTGAGGATGCCCCATGTTGCTCTCATATTAGTTTTGTTCTTGTCCAATTAGTTCACTGTAATATTCTTTTCTACATAATCGTAGTATGTATGTTAACTTGTTTTTATACTTTTTGTGCTTAATTTCTGCCTCTGTAGTTCTTTGTGCTATAAATTTCCTATATAGTGTATTCTTCTTCTTACAAGCATTTTTTAATCCTTTTGTCATCCATGGTTGATTATTCTTTCTCTGCTTATTACTGAGTTGTATCCATGGACAATGTTTGTTATAAAGTATTATGAACTTGTTTAAGAAATGTTCATATGCTTCATCAACCTCATTTTCCCAATCTTGCTTTTGTAGCTCAATTTTGAAGGGAATCATCCTCTTCTCTGTGCACAGTCTAAATGTCAAACTAAAATATAAAACTGTTTAAGAAATCTATATTTAGTACAATACAATGTTAAAATCTGGACATAACTTAAACATAGCCCTCATACGATGCAATTTAAGATCATTGTTCGAACCGTTTTAATCCTTGTTCAATAAAAGCGTTAGTGCCTGTATCAAGTCTTACTTGAGAGTCCAGACTCTGACGCTTTCTGGTAGGAGTGTCTTCAAGGATGACTGTGTCTGAGTCCGATGAACAAACGGATGATTGGGACTTTGGAGAGTTTACCGTGGAGACAGATTCTAACCACCGTTGCAAAAAGGAGAAAGAAGACATGTTGGACACAATTTGCTCATAAACCAACAACCTAATCTAATGGAGAATATCGGTTTGCTTTGAAAAAAAAAGTTACTTATCTTGATTATAAATAAAGATTTACCTCTTCTCACTATTGGAATAAAAATGTTAATCCATCCATCCATCCTCTTCCGCTTATCCGAGGTCGGGTCGCGGGGGCAGCAGCCTAAGCAGGGAAGCCCAGACTTCCCTCTCCCCAGCCACTTCGTCCAGCTCCTCCCGGGGGATCCCGAGGCGTTCCCAGGCCAGCCGGGAGACATAGTCTTCCCAACGTGTCCTGGGTCTTCCCCGTGGCCTCCTACCGGTCGGACGTGCCCTAAACACCTCCTGAGGGAGGCGATCGGGTGGCATCCTGACCAGATGCCCGAACCACCTCATCTGGCTCCTCTCCATGTGGAGGAGCAGCGGCTTTACTTTGAGCTCCTCCCCGGATGGCAGAGCTTCTCACCCTATCTCTAAGGGAGAGCCCCGCCACCCGGCGGAGGAAACTCATTTCGGCCGCTTGTACCCGTGATCTTGTCCTTTCGGTCATGACCCAAAGCTCGTGACCATAGGTGAGGATGGGAACGTAGATCGACCGGTAAATTGAGAGCTTTGCCTTCCGGCTCAGCTCCTTCTTCACCACAACGGATCGATACAGCGTCCGCATTACTGAAGACGCCGCACCGATCCGCCTGTCGATCTCACGATCCACTCTTCCCTCACTCGTGAACAAGACTCCGAGGTACTTGAACTCCTCCACTTGGGGCAAGATCTCCTCCCCAACCCGGAGATGGCACTCCACCCTTTTCCGGGCGAGAACCATGGACTCGGACTTGGAGGTGCTGATTCTCATCCCAGTCGCTTCACACTCGGCTGCGAACCGATCCTGCGAGAGCTGAAGATCCTGGCCAGATGAAGCCATCAGGACCACATCATCTGCAAAAAGCAGAGACCTAATCCTGCAGCCACCAAACCGGATCCTCTCAACGCCTTGACTGCGCCTAGAAATTCTGTCCATAAAAGTTATGAACAGAATCGGTGACAAATGTTAATGTCGCTTACAAATTTAAAGGGGTAACAACGTATTTGATTGTTAGTACCCCAGTGGATGGATCCTTCACAATTTCCTCAAAAACATCATCGTCTATCTCAGTCCCTGAACTGTCAACAACTTTGACACCTTCTGTTACAGCTGGGACACCCAATTTGGCAAAATGCTAGGAAACAGGAAAAAAAGCAGAAACCGACAGGTCGTTTGATATATTTTTCTAATTAGTTTCAAATCAGTTATTTTGAAGCAAAACATACAGCCAAAGTTGAAAGGCCCAGTCAAAACAAAAACTGTATACACAAATATAAGACAAATAATCATTAGAAAAACCTAATGACTTGATACTCCTATATATCATTTCAAATAGGGCTACCAAAAAAAAAGGGCCAACAAATGTGAAATTGCACACTCAATTCAAAAAACACATAAAATTAAAGCTGCAAGCAGCATTGGTCGGGCCCGTGTATTTGGCAGGTGCTAGTCCTAAGTGTCCAAATACTTTTGTCAAGTTTTAGTCCCAAGTGTCCCAATACTTTTGTCTAGTGTACCTACCTTGTCTGCATTGTGTGGGCACGCTGGTGCTTCCTGCTTTTAAGCAGCCATCTTAAAAAAACAGCAGCGCAGCGGTTCTTTGAAAGCTCATAAAATCAAAACCGGAGCAGTTATAAAAACGCGCTTCTATAGTTTTAATCACAAGGGTTCAATCTCTCTCCTGTGTTAGTTTGAAGCCGAAACGACAAACACGCTCAGAGGAGATAGTTTTTGAAGGAAGGTGACCAGTTTTTACAAAAATGTTGTGTTGAAGGGGGAATAGCAAACTTCCTGTAGATTTTTGCTGCGGGTTGTCAATTTATGAAATGTAGGTCTAAGTGGTACACAGTTTTTGTTTCATGTCTCTCCGACCTTCCCAGTGGGAGTTACAGGCAGTTTTGTCATTTTTTTCTTCAGAGGAGCAGTTTTTTGTCAGTTTTATTCAAAAATTGCCCTAGAGCTCAATTTAGAGATTTGGGGTTAGGTTTTTTTTGTAGATCGCAATGTTTGCCAGTCCTGATGTGTGCGTTCAGTTTGGTGAGTTTTGAAGCATGTTAAGGGGTTCAAATTAAAGCTCAAAAAGGCAAAAGTGACTGATTTTACTAAAATTTTGTGTTGAAGGGGGAATAGCAAACAATTTAAGTCTAAGTGAGACCTACATAGAGGTTTTTGTTTCATGTCTCTCCGACCTTCCCAGTGGGAGTTACAGGCAGTTTTATCATTTTTTTCTTCCGAGGAGCAGTTTTTTCTCCGTTTTATTCAAAAATTGATCTAGAGCGCAATTTTTAAATTTGGGGTTAGAATTTTTTATTAGATCGCAATTTCTGCTAGTCCTGATGTGTGTGTTCAGTTCGGTGAGTTTTGAAGCATGTTAAGGGGGTCAAATTACAGCTCAAAGAAGCAAAAGTGACTGTTTTTAGTACTTTTTTGTCTTGAAGGGGGAATTGCCAACTTCCTGTTGATTTTAGCCCAAGGATATACAATTATGAAAACTAGGTCTAAGTCAGACCTACATAGAGGATTTTGTTTTATGTCTTTCCGACCTTTTTTTCCCCCTAGGGGACGCTAGAGCGCAATTTTGAGTTTTGGGGTTCGTTTTTTTATTAAAAGGCAATGTTCGCAGGTCCTGATGTGTGGGTCAAATATGGTGAGTTTTGAAGCATGTTAAGTGGGTCAAATTAGTGCTCAAAGAGGCGGCGGAAGAATAATAATAATAAAGAATAATAAAACCTTACAAATTCAATAGGTCCTTATGTCCCATTGCATAAGGACTCCCTGTGGGAGTCTTTATGCAATGGGCCATGCGGGCCCTAATTAAAAGATATAAGTACTGAAGCACTCCATTAGGCATTTGAAGTACTCAAGTACAGGGATCAATGGACATCACTATACTACAGTGAAAACCAGTATGTTGTGAATAAGTGAGTAAAACATAAGTTTTCCAGGTTTATACAGTATATAATTATGTACAATTGACATATTAAATATTCTATTTCACATAATGTTTGAAATTGTCCCACATCCCGCGCAAAAACAAACTCTGAGGTGCTAAGCTAACATTCACTTGGGTGACATTAGCCCATATTTATTAGATACAAAGACATACACAAATAACTTAATTACATATTGAGCAACCAATATAAAGTTAATTCTGACATGATGCTACAAATGACAAATAATTGATTTAGTAAGAGAGGAGAAGCAACTTACCACAGTCCTTAAACATCCAGAATATGGCGTCCAGAAAATTGTTCAGGGTGTGGACACGAGGAGGGGCTGGAGTGCTAATCAGAGTACCTCTAACACTGTCTCGTTTAACCATGGAAATCAACACCAACACTGGGGGGGGCGTTTTACTCCAGCTGTTGTTGTAATAACTCTGATAGATGTCATTCATGTTAACACTGCACATTTAACACTGGGGATTTTACTGTGCATTTTTAACATTGCACACACTTTAACTGGTGTGGGTTGAAAATCATTCAATCAATTTTTTTCGACGAGCAATGAAGCAGTCATTTTTAACATTGCACACACTTTAACTGATGTGGATTGAAAATCATTAAATCGATTTTTTTTGACGACGACCTGGACGAGCAATGAAGCAGTCATTTTTAACATTGCACAAACTAACTGGTGTGGGTTAAAAATCATTAAATCCATTTTTTGCGACGAGCAATGAAGCAGTCATTTTTAACATTGCACACACTTTAACTGGTGTGGGTTGAAAATCAATAAATCGATTTTTTTTGACGACGAATGAAGCAGTCATTTTTAACATTGCACACACTTTAACTGGTGTGGGTTGAAAATCATTACCGGTAAATCCATTTTTTTCGACGAGCAATGAAGCAGTCATTTTTAACATTGCACACACTTTAACTGGTGTGGGTTGAAAATCATTAAATCGATTTTTTTGCTCTTACTGTACAAACAACGACGACCACCTGGAAGACGACGAAGACCTGGACGAGCTGGACGACGACGAAGACCTGGACGACCTGGACGCCAACCACCTGGACGACGACGAAGACCTGGACGACCTGGAGGACGACGAAGACCTGGACGCCAACCACCTGGACGACGACGAAGACCTGGACGACCTGGACGACGACCACCTGGACGACGACGAAGACCTGGACGACCTGGACAACGACCACCTGGACGACGACGAAGACCTGGACGACGACGACGACGACCTGGACGAGCAATGTAGCACACATTTTTAACATTGCACATTTGCAATGGTGTGGGTTGAAAATCATTAAATCAATTTTTTTGCTCTTACTGTACCAAACAATGACGACAACCTGGACGACGACGACGAAGACCTGGACGACCTGGACGCCAACCACCTGGACGACGACGAAGACCTGGACGACCTGGACGCCAACCACCTGGACGACGACGAAGACCTGGACGACGACCACCTGGACGACGACCACCTGGACAACGACGAAGACCTGGACGACGACCACCTGGACGACGACGAAGACCTGGACGAGCAATGAAGCACACATTTTTAACATTGCACACACTTTAACTGGTGTGGATTGAAAATCATTAAATCGATTTTTTTGCTCTTACTGTACAAACAACGACGACCACCTGGAAGACGACGAAGACCTGGACGACCTGGACGCCAACCACCTGGCCGACGACGAAGACCTGGACGAGCTGGACGACGACGAAGACCTGGACGACCTGGACGCCAACCACCTGGACGACGACGAAGACCTGGACGACCTGGACGCCGACCACCTGGACGACGACGAAGACCTGGACGACGACCACCTGGACGACGACGAAGACCTGGACGACCTGGAGGACGACGAAGACCTGGACGCCAACCACCTGGACGACGACGAAGACCTGGACGACCTGGACGACGACCACCTGGACGACGACGAAGACCTGGACGACCTGGACGACGACCACCTGGACGACGACGAAGACCTGGACGACGACGACGACGACCTGGACGAGCAATGTAGCACACATTTTTAACATTGCACATTTGCAATGGTGTGGGTTGAAAATCATTAAATCAATTTTTTTGCTCTTACTGTACCAAACAATGACGACAACCTGGACGACGACGACGACGACCTGGACGACGACGACGTGGACAAGCAATGAAGCACACATTTGTAACATTGCACACACTTGCACTGGTGTGGCTTGAAAATCATTCAATCACTTTTTTTGCACTTACTTTACAAACATCAGGAAAGGTGCTCGTTCTCAAAAAGCAATTATTTATTTCTCTCACACACAGTACATAAACATGGAGTGGTGTGGCTGCAGGTGCACCAACAATCCTTCAGTAATAAAAAAGATGACACATTCTCCAATGATCCTCTTCAAGTGGAAATACAACTTGAACTGCAAAGTGGTTGATGACTGCTCAACATAAATAGAAAGGACAGTGAAGAAACATCTGGTCCCATTTAGAATCATATCCACTAAGTATATTAATATATTTAAATATGACACTAGTTTGGAATATTAAAACACTGAGTTCATTAGTGTGATGTCATTTTTGCCTCTATGGTTTGTGTTTGCTCACAGTTTAAGAGTCTCACTAGGGGTCAGTCTTCAGTAGGTCTCTGAATCCGAGTCATTTAGTTCGTCGTCAGCAGAGAGCGAAGACAGCGGGTGCTCCGGCCTGCAGTACGAAGCGTGGTCGGGCCTCAGAGCGGGCGGCGTGTCAAAGGCCACGCCCTTCGTGACGTGATTGGTCGCCAGGTGGTGCTTGATGACCGTGTGAGGCAGCGAGAACGCAGGCGACGTTGCTATGGGGGAGGCAGGCATCATGGAGTGGAGGATGAGCGCCAAGCAGTCGGCCACGTCGCGGGTGGGGGCGCAGGCCAGAGCGGGCGTGTAACCTAAAGAGAGGACAAGTGGAAGGAGAGACCGTTGAGGAGCTGCTTTCATCTAACGACTGTTTGAACCCACAAAGCCAACCGTTTTCATCCACCGCTTGCACACTTGCTCCTTTGCCCAGAAGTTCCTGGACCACCACCGTTAAACCTTTCCTGGCAGCGACATGGAGCGGCCTGCGGGGAAAGCCATTCAGGAGAGCGATCAGAGAGTACATGACATGACATGACATGACCACGTACGTGCGCAGTGAGGCGTTGGTGCAGTTGATGAGGTTTTTATCACTCATCTTCTCCAGGATCAGCAAGGCACACGTCTCATGACCCTGAGGGCAGAAGACAAGTTGTGAAAAAAGAAACTACAGTTTGGACTAACACCAAACTTGACAATATGCTTATTACTATTTCATCCATCAACCAGGTGCTTCTTATATTTGCTCTAAATAAAAATGTCCAAATATTAGACAACAATAAACACTGTAGTGTAAGTACCTTTTTAAAGGCTCTTACTTTAGATTTCATCCAGTATTGTGCAGTTGGTAAAAATAAACATACAAATATTCATATTGTCCAATATTTCTTGCACATTTGACATGATTCCAAAATGCAGAGAGGGCAGGCAATGTACAAGTAAATTTAATTTGTTAAACTTTCTTTAAAAAGTGTATATATATATATCTACCTATATATATATATATATATATATATATATATATATATATATATATATATATATATATATATATATATATTTATATATATATATATATTTATATATATATAATATATATATAAATATATATATATATATAAATATATATATAAATATATATATATATATATATATATATATATATATATATATATATATATATTTATTAGAGATGCGCGGTTTGCGGACACAACCGCGGAGTCCGCGGATTATCCGCGGATCGGGCGGATGAAATAAAAATATATAAGATTTTATCCGCTCGCGGGTCGGGTCGGGTGGATTAATTAGATTTTTTTTTTTTTTTTTTTTTTTTTTTTTTTTTGCGGGTGGCAGTTAAACCAATTGGGAAATATATATACATAGTTAAATGTTGTTACCCACATACGAAAAACGAGCAGGCACCTGCAGCATATGCCACAACAGAAGAAAAAAAAAGAAAAGAGATGGACACTTTTACGGAGCGGAGAAGGGACGCCTCGCCGGGGTCCGGGACCGAGGCCCCTTCCCCCGAGAGGGCCCCACCGGGAGCCGTAGCTGAGGCGATCCGCGAGAAGGGCCCGACGCACGTCCAGGGTCACCACCGCGCCCACCGCACCGACACCCCGCCTCGTCCGCCTTCGCCGCGGCCGGCATCACGCGC
>NC_084568.2:2467500-2485000 GCF_033978685.3 Nerophis lumbriciformis
TAACAATATTAACTATATGTGTTAAACATGTTTGCATTATCTTTAAACACCTTTAACTTAACAATATTAACTATATGTGTTAAACATGCTTGTATTATCATTAAACACCTTTAACTTGTTAACAAAAACATATGTTTCATAAATAAGTAAATATAAATTATATATATGAATGAGGTAGATCCCCACGACTTGATCAATTGAAAAGTAGCTCGCCTGCAGAAAAAGTCTGAGCACCCCTGCTCTAAATGGTAAATGGGGACCATTTGACATTAAATCATGATATAAATCAGGGTTGTTTGTAAGTTATCACAAAAGAAACGTTGTATTATGAATGCTGTCTTTCGAGGCCTAACAAGAGGAAGAAGGCTCGTGAAACGCCACTGTGATTTCAACACGGACAGATGGCAGGATCTGCTCAACTTCCAGAGGAACTCTCTTTGAAGTATTTCACAAACTCTCTTCCGACTATTTGGTAACCGAGGTCAACGCTATTTACGACCCGCTGCCCTCTTGAAGTCGCTGTGGTCAGGAGACGGGAGGGGTTATCCATTGTCCTCCGACACCTGCCCCTGCTGGATCCAGGAAGAGCCCGAGCCCGAGAAATCCTCTTCCTGGTCTTCAAAGCGACCCAAAACAATGACTGTTTTACATACTTCCCATTCCTGCTGTGACATGTGTTGGGGCGTGAACATTGAACATCTGAATAAAAGAGGAGACGAAAACCTTCTTCGTCAGAGCGTGGTGCAGGACTGTACAGAGAGTGCAGTGGCCATGTCTCTCCTCAATATTGAGTCCAAATTGAATTCTGTCTCTGTTTGATTCCTTGCCTTTTGTCTTGTTTAATAGATGTCCTCAGTGTTTGAACGTGACAGAGAGCCAGCGGTCGATGGTGGAGGGTTTGATTGATTGAGAAGTTAGACAACTTAAAGAATTGAATCCATGTAATGCTTTAAAAAGGCAAATGGATGACACAAAAAGCCAAAAGGATTGTTTCAATTGTGGTCCATTAAATATTCATCACATTTGATACATTCGATAATAAAAGATATATAACCTGTAACATGTATATAAAAAAATTAAGTTACAAAATGGATAAATTATGTACATATTACACAGTATATACCGTATTTTTCAGACTATAAGTCACAGTTTTTTTTCATTACTTTGGCCGGCGGTGCGACTTATACTCAGGAGTGACTTATGTGTGAAATGATTAACACATTAGCGTAAAATATCAAATAATATTATTTATCTCATTCCCATAAGAGACTAGACGTATAAGATTTCATGGGATTTAGCCATTAGGAGTGACAGATTGTTTGGTAAACGTATAGCATGTTCTATATCAAGGGTGCTCATTACGTCGATCGCGATCTACCGGTCGATCTCGGAGGGTGTGTCAGTCGATCACCAGCCAGGCATTACAAAAATAGTCCTAAAAATGAGCGATCGTAAATCTTCACTATGACGTCACTTTCGTCACTTGATTGACATTCACGGCACCCGAGGGTCTTCTGAGATGACGCTGGCTGCTGCCAGCTCTTTAAAATTACCGACTGGAAGGCGAGAAACACTTTATTTCAACAGACTCTGGCGCCGTACCTGTCGTCAAAACTCCAAAGACTGACTGCACAGTTGCGCTAACAAAATAAGAGTCTCAGAAAGCTGGCGTGCACAAGCTAGCAAGCTACGGAGTTTGCCGACAATGTATTTCTTGTAAAGTGTATACAAAGGAGTACGGAAGCTGGACAAATAAGATGCCAAAAACCAACCACTTTCATGTGGTATTGGACAGAAAGGAGGACTTTTTTTCTCCTCCATTCGAAAATGCGGACATTATCATCACCACTGTCTGATTCCAATCAATGCAAGTCATCACAATCAAGTAATACACCAACTTATATTCTTGTCTTCATGAAAGAAAGGAATCTATATGTGTTAAACATGCATGTATTATCTTTAAACACCTTTAACTTGTTAACAAAAACATATATTTCATAAATAAGTAAATATAAATGATATATATGAATGAGGTAGATCCCCACAACTTGATCAATTGAAAAGTAGCTCGCCTGCAGAAAAAGTGTGAGCACTCCTGTTCTATATGTTATAGTTATTTGAATGACTCTTACCATAATATGTTACGTTAACATACCAGTTGGTTATTTATGCCTCATATAACGTACACTTATTCAGCCTGTTGTTCACTATTCTTGATCCTCAATCGTTGGTATGTTTTCATCTACAAAACCATTGTAGTTATCACCCCATCTTATCTGTCTTGTCTTTTAACAAAGAAACAAGGAAGTCACAATCTTCGTTCAATGAATGTTCTGCAATTTGTCGTCCCCAAAAACGACAAATGCAAGAAGGCATTTAGGTTTTCGGCACCAAAGGCTTGGAATAACCTACAATCCAATCTTCAACTTCAAACCCTTGTTACATTAAATGACGTTAAAGCTTCTGTGAAAGGATTGCAGTCTACCTTGTCTGTATGCACACGTGCTACGTGAGCAAGTTTTAATGTTGTAAATTTGATGTTTTATGGGTTGTTTGCTGTTTTTAATGTCACCTTGCTGCTGCCCTCTTGGCCTGGTCTCCCTTGGAAAATAGATCTTTGATCTCAATGGGATTTTACCTGGTTAAATAAAGGCAAAAAAATAAAAATTGCTGCAAGTAAACTGTGTGTGTTAACCTTGAGGCTTTGGAATGTGTTTTGACTAGCATGTATTTTGACTACAGAGAGGGGGAGAAAAGAGAGGGTTTTGGGATCGGGAAGGAGAGACCATTTTGGCGGGGCGATAGAATGTTCTATGCTGGACTGGTCTGAAAGTATATCTGCAAAGCTTTGAAAATATACAACAAAATACCTATTCTGTCTCTGGTGGTTTTTCTACTCAGCTTTAAGTGTCGTAAAAAAGCTTGGGAGCGACTTGTGACTTGAATTCCCTGAGAAGGAACAACTGGTCCAAAACGCAACAATTGACATTCACGGCACCCGAGAGTCTTGTGAGATGACGCTAGCTGCTGCCAGATCATTGTTGAGAAAAAAACGACCGACAGGAAGGCGAGAAACTTTTTTTTTTTTTTTTTTAACAGACCCTCGCGCCGTACCTGTCGTCAAAACTCTAAAGACCGACTGCACACTTCCTGTCTTCACAATAAAAGCGCTGCTTCATCTTGCCTGAGCTAACAAAATAAGAGTCTCGTAAAGTTAGCACGCTACAGAGTTTGCCGCCAATGTATTTATAGTAAAGTGTATAACAAGGAGTATGGAAACTGGACTGATAAGATGGCAAAAAGCAAGCACTTTCATTTTTTTTTCTCCTCCTTTTGAAAATGTGGAGGTTATCATCACTACTGTCTGATTCCAATCAATGCAAGTCATCACAATCATACCAACTTATATTCTTGTCTTCATTTAACTTGTTAACCTCTCTTGCATAAATAAATGAATATAAATGATATATATGAATGAGGTAGATCTCCTCCACTTGGTCCATTGAAAAGTAGCTCGCCTGCAGAAAAAAAGTGTGGCCACCCCTGGTCTAAATGGTCATTGAGCACCATGACCCTGTGACATGAAATCCTGATATAAAGTCTCCACACTGTCGGAGGCAGATATTTACATATATCCGAATTGAAGTGTTACTACTTTTATTTCATAGTCATATTTGAAAACAGCTCGTGTTCTTCCAATTGTGGTCTTTTGGTTGTCTGCAAAACTGTGTGCTTAACCTTGAATGCGGAATGTTAGAGAGAGCGATAATAAGCATTTGTTTTGACTAGAGAGAGGGAAGAGGGGAGAGGGTTTTGGGTCGGAAAGGCAGACCTTTTTGGCGGCGCGATAGAATGTTCTATGCTGGACTGGTCTCAAAAATATATATATCTGCAAAGCTTTGCCGATATATTACAAAATACCTACCGTATTTTCCGCACTATTAGCCGCACCTAAAAACCACAAATTTACTCAAAAGCTGACAGTGTGGCTTTTAACCCGGTGCGCTTTATATATGGATTAATATTACGATTCATTTTCATAAAGTTTCGATCTCGCAACTTCGGTAAACAGCCGCCATCTTTTTTCCCGGTAGAACAGGAAGCGCTTCTTCTTCTACGCAAGCAACCGCCAAGGTAAGCACCCGCCCCCATAGAACAGGAAGCGCTTCTTCTTCTACTGTAAGCAACCACCCGCCCGCGTAGAAGAAGAAAAAGCGCGCGGATATCACCGTACGTTTCATTTCCTTTGTGTGTTTACATCTGTAAAGACCACAAAATGGCTCCTACTAAGCGTCAGGGATCCGGTTCATGAAAAGACGCAATCTCTCCATCCGCACACGGATTACTATTTCACAGCAACTGATATTCCTGTGAACCGCACTGTGGATACAACGGGAGCACGTACGGTGAATATTCGCACCACAGGGAATGAGAAGTCATCCTTCACTGTGGTTCTAGCTTGCCATGCTAATGGCCAGAAACTTCCACCCATGGTGATATTCAAAAGGAAGACCTTGCCAAAAGAGACCTTTCCAGCCGGCGTCATCATAAAAGCTAACTCGAAGGGATGGATGAAGAAAAGATGAGCGAGTGGTTAAGGTAAGTTTAAGTTTACGCGAAGAGGCCGGGTGGCTTTTTTCACGCAGCTCTGTCCATGTTGATATACGTATGTTTGTGATTGCACATTTGCGTACATTTTGGGAGTGAACAGAGTTGTTAGAACGCTGGTTTTTAATATATTATTAAAGTTTGACTGACCTATCTGACTGTTTTTTTTTACATTCCTTTAGCGCAGTTAGATGCGGCTTACAACACGGGGCGGCTTATAGGTGGACAAAGTTTTGAAATATGCCGTTCATTGAAGGCGCGGCTTTTAACCCAGGGCGCCTTATGGTGCGGAAAATACGGTATTCTGTCTCTGGTGGTTTTTCAACTCAGCTTTAAGTGTCGTAAAGAGCTTGGGAGCGACTTGTGACTTGAATTCCCTGGGAGGAACAACTGGTCCAAAACGCAACAACACCCACTAACGTCATGCATCTCACTCACCCCTCGGTGAAGGGCTGTCCTGCCCCAGCGGTCCAGAGCTTGGACACTGGCTCCTTGGCTTAGCAGTGAGTACACACACTCGGTGTGGCCGTTCAGCACCGCCAACATCAGCGCCGTCCTTTTCACACACACACACGCAACAAAACAACAATGTAAAGTCTTCTTTACGAAAGACAGCGTGATCAATTCCGTCTGAAATCAAGCGTTGACACTTACTGCTTGTTGACATCCTGTGCGTCCACATTGACGTGTCGGTCGTCGTTGCTCATGAGGAGACGCAGGCACCCCGAGTGGCCATTTGTAGCTACGACACACAATGGGGGACATTATCCTTCCACAAAAATATGATTTTGCTCTCATTTCAGTCTTGCCAAAACCCTCGAGTAAGGAAAGTAGCTACTGGCTGGCCTAAAAGTCGCTGGATGACGTCATCGTCTAATTTACATAAATGATTGCATGGAGGCTGTGGGAGAGAGGAATAATAATTGGAAATGACATTTTCTTTAGTTTACTCTTAGTTTTAAATGTTTTTGTTTTAGGGCTGTCAGAGTTAATAACACATTAACTATAAATTCCTTTTGAATCCTGACTCCTTTTTGACCCTTGGTCCGTTCCGTAACGTGGTAATATCCATCCATCCATCCATCCATCCATCTTCTTCCGCTTATCCGAGGTCGGGTCGCGGGGGCAGCAGCCTAAGCAGGAAAGCCCAGACTTCCCTCTCCCCAGCCACTTCGTCCAGCTCTTCCTGTGGGACCCCGAGGCGTTCCCAGGCCAGCCGGGAGACATAGTCTTCCCAACGTGTCCTGGGTCTTCCCCGCGGCCTCCTACCGGTCGGACGTGCCCTAAACACCTCCCTAGGGAGGCGTTCGGGTGGCATCCTGACCAGATGCCCGAACCACCTCATCTGGCTCCTCTCCATGTGGAGGAGCAGCGGCTTTACTTTGAGCTCCCCCCGGATGACTAATTTAGTTTTAGTCGACGAAAATGACAGAAAAATAGTTTTAATCATATTTTAGTCATCAAATTAATTTAGTTTTAGTCGACTAAATTTCTCCACATTTTAGTCGATGGAAATGACAGTTAAGTAGTTTTAGTCATATTTTAGTCATCAAATTAATTTAGTTCTAGTCGACTACATTTCTCCACATTTTAGTCGACAAAAATGACAGTAAAATAGTTTTAGTCATATTTTAGTCATCAAATTTATTTTGTTTGAGTCGACTACATTCCTCCACATTTTAGTTGACAAAAATGACAGTGAAATAGTTTTAGTCTAATTTTAGTCATCAAATTAATTTTGTTTTAGTCGACTAAATTTCTCCACATTTTAGTCGACGAAACTTTTAATAAAGGTGTTTCTTCACAAAAAATATCTCATATGAAGTGACTTTTTTAAGTGCAATTGTTACTGTACGGTTGTCATTTTTTCATTTGGAACAATGTAACAATGTTCACTTGTGCAACTTGTTTTTCTCCTACCCGCCGCGTGCAGAGCTGTCTTTTTGTGTGTGTAGTCACTGGTCATGGGTGAGGCGCCACGGTGTAGCAGCATGGAGACACACTCCTGGTGTCCTCTGGAGCAGGCCAGGTTGAGAGGGGTGCAACCTTGCGGGCTACGGACGTCCACGTCCGGCATGGAGGACAGGAGGACCTCTAACGCTCCGCAGTGGCCGTGGTAAGCCTGGACGGGATGGAGGACGTGCGTGGACACAAGCGCTTGCAATTTCCCTCCCCAAAAAACACCATCTTTGAACTCACCGCCAAGTGGAGCGGGCTGATGGAGCCGTGGCGCTCGGAGTCACTCGTCAAGTCGGTTCCTGATGTCTCCATTAGCTGACAGGAAGTTATGCATGTCAGTTCAAGTGTTAGGTCACATATTAATTACAATTCTTTAAAATAATTATTAGGTTTTAGCTCAAAAGTAGCTGCTTCAGCATTCATTTCATCTACAAACCCCTAAAGCAGTAAAATTGTCACGTTGTGTAAATGGTAAATAAAAAGAGAATACAATGATTTGCAAATCCTTTTCAACTTATGAATTGAATAGACTGCAAAGATAAGATATTTAATGTTCACACTAAAAAAACTTTTTGGACAAATAATTGTTAACTTAGACTACAGGCAGGCCGGTCTAGTACCCGCAGTCTTTTACTGTGAAGCCACGCTTTTGTAACACGTGCAGAATGTGGCTTGGCATTGTCTTGCTGAAATAAGCAGGGGCGTCCATGAAAAAGATGTTGCTTGGATGGCAACATATGTTGCTCCAAAACCTGCATGAACCAGCAAAATTATCTGACAATAGAACAAGAGAATTCGGCTTGTCAAGACTTTCCAAAACAAGTACAATTAAAGCTGCGAGCAGCGATGGACGGGACCGACTTTGACGGCACATAAAATCCAAACCGTAGCAGTGATTAAAACTCTTTGGTCAATTTTTCATCAGAAGGGTTCCATCTCTCTCCTGTGCTAGTTTGAAGCCGACACGACAAACGTGCTCAGAGGAGATAATGTTTGAAAAAAGGTGACCGGTTTTTACAAAACTTTTGTTTTGAAGGGGGAATTGCAAACGTCCTGTTGATTTTTGCTGTGGGTCTAAGTGAGACCTACATAGAGGTTTTTGTTTCATGTCTCTAAGACATTCCTACTGGAATTTACAGGCATTTTTGTCTTGAGTTTTCTTCCTAGGAGCAGTTGTGTCTAGTTTTCTTCCTAGGGGGCGCTAGAGCGCAATTTTGAGTTTTGGGGTTGGGTTTTTTATTAGATTGCAATTTTTGCCAGTCCTGATGGGTGTGTCCAGTTTGGTGAGTTTTGAAGCATGTTAAGGGAGTCAAATTACAGCTCAAAGAGGCAAAAGTGACTGTTTTTAGTAAACTTTTGTTTTGAAGGGGGAATTGTCAACTTCCTGTTGATTTTTGCTGAAGAATGTCAATGTATGAAATCTAGGTCTAAGTCAGACCTACATAGAAGTTTCATGTCTCTACGACATTCGTACCGGAAGTTACAAGCAGTTTTGGCTTTGTTTTGTCCTAGGGGGCGCTAGAGCGCAATTTTGAGTCTTGGGGTTTGGCTTTTTAATTAGATGGCAATTTTCGCCAGTCCTGATGTTTGTGTCAAATATGGTGAGTTTTGAAGCATGTTAAGGAGGTCAAATTACAGCTCAAAGAGGCGGCGGAATAATAATAATAATAAAACGCACGAAATACAATAGGGTCCTCTGTCCCAAAGGGACATTGCGGTCCCTAATTAAAGCTGTAAGCAGCGATGGACGGGACCGACTTTGACGGCACATAAAATCCAAACCGTAGCAGTGATTAAAACTCTTTGGTCAATTTTTAATCAGAAGGGTTCAATCTCTCTCCTGTGCTAGTTTGAAGCCGACACGACAAACGTGCTCAGAGGAGATAATGTTTGAAAAAAGGTGACCGGTTTTTACAAAACTTTTGTTTTGAAGGGGGAATTGCAAAAGTCCTGTTGATTTTTGCTGTGGGTCTAAGTGAGACCTACATAGAGGTTTTTGTTTCATGTCTCTAAGACATTCCTACTGGAATTTACAGGCATTTTTGTCTTGAGTTTTCTTCCTAGGAGCAGTTGTGTCTAGTTTTCTTCCTAGGGGGCGCTAGAGCGCAATTTTGAGTTTTGGGGTTGGGTTTTTATTAGATCGCAATTTTTGCCAGTCCTGATGGGTGTGTCCAGTTTGGTGAGTTTTGAAGCATGTTAAGGGAGTCAAATTACAGCTCAAAGAGGCAAAAGTGACTGTTTTTAGTAAACTTTTGTTTTGAAGAGGGAATTGCCAACTTCCTGTTGATTTTTGCTGAAGAATGTCAATGTATGAAATCTAGGTCTAAGTCAGACCTACATAGAAGTTTCATGTCTCTACGACATTCGTACCGGAAGTTACAAGCAGTTTTGGCTTTGTTTTGTCCTAGGGGGCGCTAGAGCGCAATTTTGAGTCTTGGAGTTTGGCTTTTTAATTAGATGGCAATTTTCGCCAGTCCTGATGTGTGTGTCGAATATGGTGAGTTTTGAAGCATGTTAAGGGGGTCAAATTACAGCTCAAAGAGGCGGCGGAATAATAATAATAATAAAACGCACGAAATACAATAGGGTCCTCTGTCCCAAAGGGACATTGCGGTCCCTAATTAAAGCTGCAAGCAGCGATGGACGGGACCGACTTTGACGGCACATAAAATCCAAACCGTAGCAGTGATTAAAACTCTTTGGTCAATTTTTAATCAGAAAGGTTCCATCTCTCTCCTGTGCTAGTTTGAAGCCGACACGACAAACGTGCTCAGAGGAGATAATGTTTGAAAAAAAGGTGACCGGTTTTTACAAAACTTTTGTTTTGAAGGGGGAATTGCAAACGTCCTGTTGATTTTTGCTGTGGGTCTAAGTGAGACCTACATAGAGGTTTTTGTTTCATGTCTCTAAGACATTCCTACTGGAATTTACAGGCATTTTTGTCTTGAGTTTTCTTCCTAGGAGCAGTAGTGTCTGTGTTTTCTTCCTAAGGAGCGCTCGAGCGCAATTTTGAGTTTTGGGGTTGGTTTTTTTTATTAGATCACAATTTTTGCCAGTCCTGATGGGTGTGTCCAGCTTGGTGAGTTTTGAAGCATGTTAAGGGAGTCTAATTACAGCTCAAAGAGGCAAAAGTGACTGTTTTTACAAAACCTTTGTTTTGAAGGGGGAATTGCAAACGTCCTGTTGATTTTTGCTGTGGGTCTAAGTGAGACCTACATAGAGGTTTTTGTTTCATGTCTCTAAGACATTCCTACTGGAATTTACAGGCATTTATGTCTTGAGTTTTCTTCCTAGGAGCAGTTGTGTCTACTTTTCTTCCTAGGGGGCGCTAGAGCGCAGTTTTGGGGTTGGGTTTTTATTAGATCGCAATTTTTGCCAGTCCTGATGGGTGTGTCCAGTTTGGTGAGTTTTGAAGCATGTTAAGGGAGTCTAATTACAGCTCAAAGAGGCAAAAGTGACTGTTTTTAGTAAACTTTTGTTTTGAAGGGGGAATTGCCAACTTCCTGTTGATTTTTGCTGAAGAATGTCAATGTATGAAATCTAGGTCTAAGTCAGACCTACATAGAAGTTTTCGTTTCATGTCTCTACGACATTCGTACCGGAAGTTACAAGCAGTTTTGGCTGTGTTTTGTCCTAGGGGGGCGCTAGAGCGCAATTTTGAGTCTTGGGGTTTGGCTTTTTAATTAGATGGCAATTTTCACCAGTCCTGATGTGTGTGTCAAATATGGTGAGTTTTGAAGCATGTTAAGGGGGTCAAATTACAGCTCAAAGAGGCGGCGGAATAATAATAATAATAATAAAACGCACGAAATACAATAGGGTCCTCTGTCCCAAAGGGACATTGCGGTCCCTAATTAGCTAACCTCAATGAACCCAAAAATACCTTAAAAGAAGTATATTCTCACTAATAAGTGCACTTTTCTTGGTAGAAAAGAAAAATTAGACTTTTTTGCTCAATGTTGAAAAATATTCTTAAATGAAGTAAATGATCTTGCCATTATCTTGACATAATGATATGCGCTCGGCATCGTGATTTTTTCTTTCATCTCCGTAATATCGCTAAAATTCGTTCGTTGACTAAATTTCTCCACATTTTAGTCGACGAAAATGACAGTAAAATAGTTTTAGTCATATTTTAGTCATCAAATTTAGTTCTAGTCGACTAAATGTATCCACATTTTAGTCGACGAAAATGACAGTAAAATAGTTTCAGTCATATTTTAGTCATCAAACTAATTTAGTTCTAGTCGACGAAAATGACAGAAAAATAGTTTTAGTCATATTTTAGTCATCAAATTAATTTAGTTTTAGTCAACTAAATTTCTCCACATTTTAGTCGACGAAAATGACAGTAAAATAGTTTTAGTCATATTTTAGTCATCAAATTTAGTTCTAGTCGACTAAATGTATCCACATTTTAGTCGACGAAAATGACAGTAAAATAGTTTTTGTCATATTTTAGTCATCAAATTAATTTAGTTTTAGTCGACGAAAATGACAGAAAAATTGTTTTAGTCATATTTTAGTCATCAAATTAATTTAGTTTTAGTCAACTAAATTTCTCCACATTTTAGTCGACGAAAATGACAGTAAAATAGTTTGTCATATTTTAGTCATCAAATTTAGTTCTAGTCGACTAAATTTATCCACATTTTAGTCGACAAAAATGACAGTAAAATAGTTTTTGTCATATTTTAGTCATCAAATTAATTTAGTTTTAGTCGACGAAAATGACAGAAAAATAGTTTTAGTCATATTTTAGTCATCAAATTATTTTAGTTTTAGTCGACTAAATTTCTCCACATTTTACTCGACGAAAATGACTGTAAAATAGTTTTAGTCATATTTTAGTCATCAAACTATTTTGGTTTTAGTCGACTAAATTTATCCATATTTCAGTCGACAAAAATGACAGTAAAATAGTTTTTGTCATATTTTAGTCATCAAATTAATTTTGTTTTAGTCGAAGAAAATGACAGTAAAATAGTTTTAGTCATATTTTAATCATCTAATTTAGTTCTAGTCGACTAAATTTATCCACATTTTAGTCGACAAAAATGACAGTAAAATAGTTTTAGTCATATTTTAGTCATCAAACTAATTTAGTTCTAGTCGACGAAAATGACAGAAAAATAGTTTTAGTCATATTTTAGTCATCAAATTAATTTAGTTTTAGTCAACTAAATTTCTCCACATTTTAGTCGACGAAAATGACAGTAAAATAGTTTGTCATATTTTAGTCATCAAATTTAGTTCTAGTCGACTAAATTTATCCACATTTTAGTCGACAAAAATGACAGTAAAATAGTTTTTGTCATATTTTAGTCATCAAATTAATTTAGTTTTAGTCGACGGAAATGACAGAAAAATAGTTTTAGTCATATTTTAGTCATCAAATTATTTTAGTTTTAGTCGACTAAATTTCTCCACATTTTACTCGACGAAAATGACTGATGACTAAAATATGACTAAAACTATTTTTCTGTCATTTCCGTCGACTAAAACAAAATTAATTTGATGACTAAAATATGACAAAAACTATTTTACTGTCATTTTTCTCGACTGAAATATGGATAAATTTAGTCGACTAAAACTAAAATAGTTTGATGACTAAAATATGACTAAAACTATTTTACAAACTATTTTAGTTTTAGTCGACTAAATTTATCCATATTTCAGTCGAGAAAAATGACAGTAAAATAGTTTTTGTCATATTTTAGTCATCAAATTAATTTTGTTTTAGTCGACGAAAATGACAGTAAAATAGTTTTAGTCATATTTTAATCATCTAATTTAGTTCTAGTCGACTAAATTTATCCACATTTTAGTCGACAAAAATGACAGTAAAATAGTTTTAGTCATATTTTAGTCATCAAACTAATTTAGTTCTAGTCGACGAAAATGACAGAAAAATAGTTTTAGTCATATTTTAGTCATCAAATTAATTTAGTTTTAGTCAACTAAATTTCTCCACATTTTAGTCGACGAAAATGACAGTAAAATAGTTTGTCATATTTTAGTCATCAAATTTAGTTCTAGTCGACTAAATTTATCCACATTTTAGTCGACAAAAATGACAGTAAAATAGTTTTTGTCATATTTTAGTCATCAAATTCATTTAGTTTTAGTCGACGAAAATGACAGAAAAATAGTTTTAGTCATATTTTAGTCATCCAATTATTTTAGTTTTAGTCGACTAAATTTCTCCACATTTTACTCGACGAAAATGACTGTAAAATAGTTTTAGTCATATTTTAGTCATCAAACTATTTTAGTTTTAGTCGACTAAATTTATCCATATTTCAGTCGACAAAAATGACAGTAAAATAGTTTTTGTCATATTTTAGTCATCAAATTAATTTTGTTTTAGTCGACGAAAATGACAGTAAAATAGTTTTAGTCATATTTTAATCATCTAATTTAGTTCTAGTCGACTAAATTTATCCACATTTTAGTCGACGAAAATGACAGTAAAATAGTTTTAGTCATATTTTAGTCATCAAACTAATTTAGTTCTAGTCGACGAAAATGACAGAAAAATAGTTTTAGTCATATTTTAGTCATCAAATTAATTTAGTTTTAGTCAACTAAATTTCTCCACATTTTAGTCGACGAAAATGACAGTAAAATAGTTTGTCATATTTTAGTCATCAAATTTAGTTCTAGTCGACTAAATTTATCCACATTTTAGTCGACAAAAATGACAGTAAAATAGTTTTTGTCATATTTTAGTCATCAAGTAATTTAGGTTTAGTCGACGAAAATGACAGAAAAATAGTTTTAGTCATATTTTAGTCATCAAATTATTTTAGTTTTAGTCGACTAAATGTCTCCACATTTTACTCGACGAAAATGACTGTAAAATAGTTTTAGTCATATTTTAGTCATCAAACTATTTTAGTTTTAGTCGACTAAATTTATCCATATTTCAGTCGACAAAAATGACAGTAAAATAGTTTTTGTCATATTTTAGTCATCAAATTAATTTTGTTTTAGTCGACGAAAATGACAGTAAAATAGTTTTAGTCATATTTTAATCATCTAATTTAGTTCTAGTCGACTAAATTTATCCACATTTTAGTCGACAAAAATGACAGTAAAATAGTTTTAGTCATATTTTAGTCATCAAATTATTTTTGTTTCAGTCGACTAAAATGACAGTAAAATAGTTTTAGTCATATTTTCCATTTTGTCCACTAGCGACGCTGAGATCATTATTCATGCGTTCGTTACGTCTCGTCTTGACTACTGTAACGTATTATTTTCGGGTCTCCCTATGTCTAGCATTAAAAGATTACAGTTGGTACAAAATGCGGCTGCTAGACTTTTGACAAGAACAAGAAAGTTTGATCATATTACGCCTATACTGTATATACCTTTATATACATATATACATATATATATATATACCTATACTGGCTCACCTGCACTGGCTTCCTGTGCACTTAAGATGCGACTTTAAGGTTTTACTACTTACGTATAAAATACTACACGGTCTAGCTCCGTCCTATCTTGTCGATTGCATTGTACCATATGTCCCGGCAAGAAATCTGCGTTCAAAGAACTCCGGCTTATTAGTGATTCCCAGAGCCCAAAAAAAGTCTGCGGGCTGTAGAGCGTTTTCTATTCGGGCTCCAGTACTATGGAATGCCCTCCCGGTAACAATTAGAGATGCTACCTCAGTAGAAACATTTAAGTCCCATCTCAAAACTCATTTGTATACTCTAGCCTTTGAATAGCCCCCCTTTTTTAGACCAGTTGATCTGCCGTTTCTTTTCTTTTCTCCTCTGCTCCCCCCTATCCCTTGTGGAAGGGGAGACACACAGATCCGGTGGCGGCATGGCGTAGTGGGTAGAGCAACCGTGCCAGAAACCTGAGGGTTGCAGGTTCGCTCCCCGCCTCTTACCATCCAAAAATCGCTGCCGTTGTGTCCTTGGGCGGGACACTTCACCCTTTGCCCCCGGTGCCACTCACACCGGTGAATTGAATGATGAATGATAGGTGGTGGTCGGAGGGGCCGTTGGCGCAAATTGCAGCCACGCTTCCGTCAGTCTACCCCAGGGCAGCTGTGGCTATGAAAGTAGCTTACCACCACCAGGTGTGAATGATTGATGGGTTCTACATGTAAAGCGACTTTGGGTACTTAGAAAAGCGCTATATAAATCCCAGTTATTATTATGGATAGGGTGCTGGCTGTCCGGGGTCGGGACCCAGGGTGGACCGCTCGCCTGTATATCGGTTGGGAACATCTCTGCGCTGCTGACCCGTCTCCGCTCGGGATGGTTTCCTGCTGACCCCACTGTGGACTGGACTCTTACTGTTATGCTGGATCCACTATGGACTGGACTCTCACAATATTATGTTAGACCCACTCGACATCCATTGCATTCGGTCTCCCTAGAGGGGCGGGGAGTTACCCACATGTGCGGTCCTCTCCAAGGTTTCTCATAGTCATTCACATCGACGTCCCACTGGGGTGAGTTTTTCCTTGCCCTTATGTGGGCTTTGTACCGAGGATGTCGTTGTGGCTTGTGCAGCCCTTTGAGACACTTGTGATTTAGGGCTATATAAATAAACATTGATTGATTGATTGATTGATAACATCTCAGCAACAAGCTGTAATATCTTACTGAGATCATATAGGACCAAAACACTTCAAACAAGTAAAACACTCTAACATCAAATCTGCTTAGTGAGAATCAGACAGAAAATGAGCAAATATCACCCTTATTTGACATCTTACTTAGATTTCACTTTTTGCAGTGTACAACATTCTTACCACGTCAAGAGGGGTTTCACTTGCCATCTGGAAGAAACAAACAAAGAGTAGAAGTTTTGCTCGCCCGTAATTGAAAAACAATCTGCCGCACAGCGGACGAGAGACACACCAGCTCCAGAGAGAGAGTGCGGCCGTAGGCTGAGGCGTAGTGGACCGCGCTGTACCCCTCCTGGTCCCTCACGCCGGGCTCGGCGTTGTTTCTCAAAAGGTACTCCACACATCTGCGGCGATCCCAAACACAGAATGACAGGTGAGCATTCGTTTCCCCGTCAGTGTGACAACGCGGATGTGTGTGCTCTCTGAACCGACTTTCCGTCGGTGTCGGCTGCGGCGGCGTAGTGCAGGGGGCCGCAGCCTCTCTGGTCCAGCTCGTTGACGCTCGCCCCGGAGCCCACCAGGGCAAACAGACAGTGGTAATTACAGTTGGCTGACGCATAATGAAGAGGGGTCCTGTTAAGGGCAGCATCTTTATATGCACATTACCTACTCTCGTGCTCTCTTTTCTGCCTTGAACAGGGGTGTCCAAACTTTTTCTCCCAAGACAATTAAAAATGAAAGCCTACGGGTGCCATTTTCATATTTTTCTTTTTCAAAACCGATACAGTAAATGGTATAAACTCAAACTCATTTTACCTCAAAGGCCACATAAAGGAAAATATATTCCCACGCGGGCCATCCATCCATCCATCCATCTTCTTCCGCTTATCCGAGGTCGGGTCGCGGGGGCAGCAGCCTAAGCAGGGAAGCCCAGACTTCCCTCTCCCCAGTCACTTCGTCCAGCTCTTCCTTTGGGACCCCGAGGCGTTCCCAGGCCAGCCGGGAGACATAGTCTTCCCAACGTGTCCTGGGTCTTCCCCGCGGCCTCCTACCGGTCGGACGTGCCCTAAACACCTCCCTAGGGAGGCGCTCGGGTGGCATCCTGACCAGATGCCCGAACCACCTCATCTGGCTCCTCTCCATGTGGAGGAGCAGCAGCTTTACTTTGAGCTCCCCCCGGATGGCAGAGCTTCTCACCCTATCTCTAAGGGAGAGCCCCAAACTCATTTGGGCCGCTTGTACCCGTGATCTTGTCCTTTCGGTCATAACCCAAAGCTCATGACCATAGGTGAGGATGGGAACGTAGATCGACCGGTAAATTGAGAGCTTTGCCTTCCGGCTCAGCTCCTTCTTCACCACAACGGATCGATACAGCGTCCGCATTACTGAAGACGCCGCACCGATCCGCCTGTCGATCTCACGATCCACTCTTCCCTCACTCGTGAACAAGACTCCGAGGTACTTGAACTCCTCCACTTGGGGCAAGATCTCCTCCCCAACCCGGAGATGGCACTCCACCCTTTTCCGGGCGAAAACCATGGACTCGGACTTGGAGGTGCTGATTCTCATCCCAGTCGCTTCACACTCGGCTGCGAACCGATCCAGTGAGAGCTGAAGATCCTGGCCAGATGAAGCCATCAGGACCACATCATCTGCAAAAAGCAGAGACCTAATCCTGCAGCCACCAAACCGGATCCCCTCAACGCCTTAACTGCGCCTAGAAATTCTGTCCATAAAAGTTATGAACAGAATCGGTGACAAAGGGCAGCCTTGGCGGAGTCCAACCCTCACTGGAAACGGGTTTGACTTACTGCCGGCAATGCGGACCAAGCTCTGACACTGATCATACAGGGAGCGAACTGCCACAATCAGACAGTCCGATACCCCATACTCTCTGAGCACTCCCCACAGGACTTCCCGGGGTACACGGTCGAATGCCTTCTCCAAGTCCACAAAGCACATGTAGACTGGTTGGGCAAACTCCCATGCACCCTCAAGGACCCTGCCGAGAGTATGAGCTATTTCAACCCACACCATTTGCAATGGTGTGGGTTGAAAATCATTAAATCAATTTTTTTGCTCTTACTTTACAAACAACAACGACAACCTGGACGACGACCACCTGGACGACGACAAAGACCTGGACGACCTGGACGACGACCATCTGGACGACGACGAAGACCTGGACGACGACCACCTGGACGACGACCACCTGGACGACGACGAAGACCTGGACGACGACGAAGACCTGGACGACGACGAAGACCTGGACGACGACGACGACGACGACTACCTGGACGAGCAATGAAGCACACATTTTTAACATTGCACATTTGC
>NC_084568.2:2490000-2615000 GCF_033978685.3 Nerophis lumbriciformis
CTCCAAAGACCGACTGCACAGTTGCGCTAACAAAATAAGAGTCTCAGAAACCTGGCAAGCTACGAAAGTTTGCCCACAATGTATTTCTTGTAAAGTGTATACAAAGGAGTACGGAAGCTGGACAAATAAGATGCCAAAAACCAACCACTTTCATGTGGTATTGGACAGAAAGGAGGACTTTTTTTCTCCTCCATTCGAAAATGCGGACATTATCAGCACCACTGTCTGATTCCTATCAATGCAAGTCATCAGAATCAAGTAATACACCAACTTATATTCTTGTCTTCATGAAAGAAAGGAATCTATATGTGTTAAACATGCTTGTATTATCTTTAAACACCTTTTAACATGTTAACAAAAACATATATTTCATAAATAAGTAAATATAAATTCTATATATGAATGAGGTAGATCCCCACGACTTGATCAATTGAAAAGTAGCTCGCCTGCAGAAAAAGTGTGAGCACCCCTGTTCTATATGTTATAGTTATTTGAATGACTCTTACCATAATATGTTACGTTAACATACCAGTTGGTTATTTATGCCTCATATAACGTACACTTATTCAGCCTGTTGTTCACTATTCTTGATTTATTTTAAATTGCCTTTCAAATGTCTATTCTTGCTGTTGGCTTTTATCAAATACATTTCCCTAAAAAAATGCGACTTATATGTGTTTTTTTTTCCTTCTTTATTATGCATTTTCCGCCGGTGCGACTTATACTCCAAAAAATACGGTACACATATATATACTGGCCATCTTTATGTGCTCGACACCTCAATCGTTGGTATGTTTTCATCTACTAAACCATTGTAGTTATCACCCCATCTTATCTGTCTTGTCTTTTAACAAAGAAACAAGGAAGTCACAATCTTCGTTCAATGAATGTTCTGCAATGTGTCGTCCCCAAAAACGACAAATGCAAGAAGGCATTTAGGTTTTCGGCACCAAAGGCTTGGAATAACCTACAATCGAAGCTTCTACTTCAAACCCTTGTTACATTAAATGAGTTTAAAGCTTCTGTGAAAGGATTGCAGTCTACCTTGTCTGTATGCACACGTGCTACGTGAGCAAGTTTTATTGTTGTAATTTTGATGTTTTATGTGTTGTTTACTGTTTTTAATGTAACCTTGCTGCTGCCCTCTTGGCCAGGTCTCCCTTGGAAAATAGATCTTTGATCTCAATGGGATTTTACCTGGTTAAATAAAGGCAAAAAAATATAAATTAAATTTTATATATAAATATACACCTAGCCAGCTTATGTAGCCGAGGATCGGACCGCCAAGTGCCCTGCCTTCGGCTGCCGCCCAGCTCACACTGCACCCGACCTCTATGGCCCCTGCTATGGGTGGTGAGCCCATTGGAGGGGGGACCTACGTTGCCTCTTCGGGCTGTGCCCGGCCGGGCCCCATGGGGACAGGCCCGACCACCAGGCGCTCGCCATCGTGCCCCACCTCTGGGCCTGGCTCCAGAGGGGGGGCCCCGGTGACCCGCGTCCGGGCGAGGGAAATCTGGGTCCTTTGTTAGTGTTCTTCATGGAGGTCTTCGAGCTGCTCTTTGTCTGATCCCTCACCTAGGACCAGTTTGCCTTGGGAGACCCTACCAGGGGGCATAGAAACCCCCAGACAACATAGCTCCTAGGATCATTGGGACACGCAAACTCCTCTACCACGGTAAGGTGGCAGCTCAGAGAGGAGCCAGATGAGGTGGTTCGGGCATCTGGTCAGGATGCCACCCGAACGCCTCCCTAGGAAGGTGTTTCGGGCACGTCCGACCGGTAGGAGGCCACGGGGAAGACCCAGGACACGCTGGGAAGACTATCTCTCCCGGCTGGCCTGGGAACGCCTCGGGATCCCCCGGGAGGAGCTGTACGAAGTGGCTGGGGAAAGGGAAGTCTGGGCTTCCCTGCTGCCCCCGCGACCCGACCTCGGATAAGCGGAAGAAGATGGATGGATGGATATACACCTACTCAGTGGCTTAGTGGTTAGAGTGTCCGCCCTGAGATGGTGAGGTCATGAGTTCAAACCCTGGTCGAATCATACGAAAGACTATAAAAATGGGACCCATTACCTCTCTGCTTGGCACTCCGCATCAATTGGGGGTTAAATCACCAAAAATGATTCCCGGGCGCAGTCACCGCTGCTGCTCACTGCTCCCCTCACCTCCCAGGGGGTGATCAAGGGTGATGGGTCAAATGCAGAGATTCATTTTGCCACACCTAGTGTGTGTGAGACAATCATTGGTACTAACATATACAATAATTTGGGGGGGGGGGGGGGGGGGGGGGGGACATACACTATGCACATGACACTATGTACATGTTGACTCCAAGAGTGTGTCAGTCCATCACCAGCCAGGCATTAAAAAAAATAGACCTAAAAATGAGCGATCGTCAATCTTCAACAAGACGTCACTTTCATCATTGGATTGTGTCGGAGGAAGATATTTACATATATCCGAATTTAAGTTGTACTTCTTTTATTTCATAGTCATATTTGAAAACAGCTCGTGTTTTCCATTTCTTCTCTTGCTGCTTTGTCTGCAAGTAAACTGTGTGTGTTAACCTTGAGGCTTTGGAATGTGTTTTGACTAGCATGTATTTTGACTACAGAGAGGGGAGAAAAGAGAGGGTTTTGGGATCGGGAAGGAGAGACCATTTTGGCGGGGCGATAGAATGTTCTATGCTGGACTGGTCTCAAAGTATATCTGCAAAGCTTTGAAAATATACAACAAAATACCTATTCTGTCTCTGGTGGTTTTTCAACTCAGCTTTAAGTGTCGTAAAAAGCTTGGGAGCGACTTGTGACTTGAATTCCCTGGGAGGAACAACATTCACGGCACCCGAGAGTCTTGTGAGATGACGCTAGCTGCTGCCAGATCATTGTTAAGAAAAAAAACGACCGACAGGAAGGCGAGAAACTTTTTTTTTTTTTTTTTTTTAACAGACCCTCGCGCCGTACCTGTCGTCAAAACTCTAAAGACCGACTGCACACTTCCTGTCTTCACAATAAAAGCGCTGCTTCATCTTGCCTGAGCTAACAAAATAAGAGTCTCACAAAGTTAGCACGCTACAGAGTTTGCCGCCAATGTATTTCTAGTAAAGTGTATAAAAAGGAGTATGGAAACTGGACTAATAAGATGGCAAAAAGCAAGCACTTTCACTTTTTTTCTCCTCCTTTTGAAAATGTGGAGGTTATCATCACTACTGTCTGATTCCAATCAATGCAAGTCATCACAATCATACCAACTTATATTCTTGTCTTCATGAAAGAAAGGAATGCTAAACATGCTTGTATTATCATTAAACACCTTTAATTTTTTAACAATATTAACTATATGTGTTAAACATGCTTGTATTATCTTTAAACACCTTTAACTTATTAACAATATTAACTATATGTGTTAAACATGCTTGTATGATCATTAAACACCTTTAACTTGTTAACCTCTCTTGCATAAATAAATGAATATAAATGATATATATGAATGAGGTAGATCCCCTCCACTTGGTCCATTGAAAATTAGCTCGCCTGCAGAAAAAAAGTGTGGCCACCCCTGGTCTAAATGGTCATTGAGCACCGTGGCCATACACCCTGTGACATGAAATCCTGATATAAAGTCTCCACACTGTCGGAGGCAGATATTTACATATATCCGAATTGAAGGGTTACTACTTTTATTTCATAGTCATATTTGAAAACAGCTCGTGTTCTTCCAATTGTGGTCTTTTGGTTGTCTGCAAAACTGTGTGCTTAACCTTGAATGAGGAATGTTAGAGAGAGTGATAATAAGCATTTGTTTTGACTAGAGAGAGGGAGGAGGGGAGAGGGTTTTGGGTCGGAAAGGCAGACCTTTTTGGCGGCGCGATAGAATGTTCTATGCTGGACTGGTCTCAAAAATATATATATCTGCAAAGCTTTGCCGATATATTACAAAATACCTACCGTATTTTCCGCACTATTAGCCGCACCTAAAAACCACAAATTTACTCAAAAGCTGACAGTGCGGCTTTTAACCCGGTGCGCTTTATATATGGATTAATATTAAGATTCATTTTCATAAAGTTTCGATCTCGCAACTTCGGTAAACAGCCGCCATCTTTTTTCCCGGTAGAACAGGAAGCGCTTCTTCTTCTACGCAAGCAACCGCCAAGGTAAGCACCCGCCCCCATAGAACAGGAAGCGCTTCTTCTTCTACTGTAAGCAACCACCCGCCCGCGTAGAAGAAGAAAAAGCGCGCGGATATACCGTACGTTTCATTTCCTTTGTGTGTTTACATCTGTAAAGACCACAAAATGGCTCCTACTAAGCGTCAGGGATCCGGTTCATGAAAAGACGCAATCTCTCCATCCGCACACGGATTACTATTTCACAGCAACTGATATTCCTGTGAACCGCACTGTGGATACAACGGGAGCACGTACGGTGAATATTTGCACCACAGGGCATGAGAAGTCATCCTTCACTGTGGTTCTAGCTTGCCATGCTAATGGCCATAAACTTCCACCCATGGTGATATTCAAAAGGAAGACCTTGCCAAAAGAGACCTTTCCAGCCGGCGTCATCATAAAAGCTAACTCGAAGGGATGGATGAAGAAAAGATGAGCGAGTGGTTAAGGTAAGTTTAAGTTTACGCGAAGAGGCCGGGTGGCTTTTTTCACGCAGCTCTGTCCATGTTGATATACGTATGTTTGTGATTGCACATTTGCGTACATTTTGGGAGTGAACAGAGTTGTTAGAACGCTGGTTTTTAATATATTATTAAAGTTTGACTGACCTATCTGACTGTTTTTTTGACATTCCTTTAGCGCAGTTAGATGCGGCTTACAACACCGGGCGGCTTATAGGTGGACAAAGTTTTGAAATATGCCGTTCATTGAAGGCGCGGCTTTTAACCCAGGGCGCCTTATGGTGCGGAAAATACGGTATTCTGTCTCTGGTGGTTTTTCAACTCAGCTTTAAGTGTCATAAAGAGCTTGGGAGCGACTTGTGACTTGAATTCCCTGGGAGGAACAACTGGTCCAAAACGCAACAACACCCACTAACGTCATGCATCTCACTCACCCCTCGGTGAAGGGCTGTCCTGCCCCAGCGGTCCAGAGCTTGGACACTGGCTCCTTGGCTTAGCAGTGAGTACACACACTCGGTGTGGCCGTTCAGCACCGCCAACATCAGCGCCGTCCTTTTCACACACACACACGCAACAAAACAACAATGTAAAGTCTTCTTTACTAAAGACAGCGTGATCAATTCCGTGTGAAATCAAGCGTTGACACTTACTGCTTGTTGACATCCTGTGCGTCCACATTGACGTGTCGGTCGTCGTTGCTCATGAGGAGACGCAGGCACCCCGAGTGACCATTTATAGCTACGACACACAATGGGGGACATTATCCTTCCACAAACATATGATTTTGCTCTCATTTCAGTCTTGCCAAAACCCTCGAGTAAGGAAAGTAGCTACTGGCTGGCCTAAAAGTCGCTGGATGACGTCATCGCCTAATTTACATAAATGATTGCATGGAGGCTGTGGGTGAGAGGAATAATAATTGGAAATGACATTTTCTTTAGTTTACTCTTAGTTTTAAATGTTTTTGTTTTAGGGCTGTCAGAGTTAATGACACGTTAACTATAAATTCCTTTTGAATCCTGACTCCTTTTTGACCCTTGGTCCATTCCGTAATGTGGTAATAATGTAAATAATTCTATGTATATACCGTACTTGCCAACCCTCCCGGATTTTCCGGGAGACTCCCGAAATTCGGCGCCTCTCCCGAAAACCTCCCGGGACAAATGTTCTCCCGAAAAACTCCCAAAATTCAGGCGGACCTGAGTGACGTGTTGACGACACGCAACAACAGTGTCTACCATAAAGCGGTTCGTCTGCCGTAAACAGCAATGTTGTGACACTTTTAAACAGGACAATACTGCCATCTACTGTACATGCATATGTGACCCACCCATAATGTGTCACATTTTTGTGTTGATTTATTTATTTTATTTTGTGGTTTGATTTCGTTTTTGGAGCGGTCATTACACATTTATCAGTATTCACATTGGTCAGTAGGGGGCAGTAGGGCGTTTCTTCCCAATTGAATGCTATCGCCTGCAGACCGGAAGTGTCTTGTCATTCTGATGAGTGCGACCGGTCTGTGAACAATTGAAACGTCCTGTGTGCTTTTTCCTCCTGTATAACAGGTTAGTTTTGGTGAATCAACTCACTGAATAATATCCATGTGATCTTTATAAGTTGAAGTACACATTCTGATGGTGGAGCCTAACTCTTTCTTTCTTTCTTTAGTTTATTTCGAACATGAACACACTTACATCATAATACATCACACAATTTCATATCATTTCATTTTACATCATGCCCGAAAAGGAGTAGGAAGAAGCAAAGCTTATTTAATCCTACCCCTTTCCCACTTCAAGCGTCCACAAATATATAGAATCATTTACTGACCTTTTTATATAATAAAATAACATCTATGAATTAGTATACAACAGTTTTGTAATATGTAATTAATTAATTAATTCAGTCATTATTAACATACTGAGATGAAGAATATCTTATTTTCAATAAGGTTGAAAGTATTTCTCATAATTCTTCTTTTTTGTACTCTGTAAGCACTATTATTTTGAACAACCTCTTAAACTGGATCATATCAGTACAATTTTTAACTTCTTTACTTAATCCATTCCATAATTTAATTCCACATACTGATATGCTAAAAGTTTTAAGTGTTGTACGTGCATATAAATGTTTTAAATTATTTTTTCCTCTAAGGTTATATTTCTCCTCTTTAGTTGAGAAGAATTATTGTACATTCTTTGGTAGCAGGTTATAGTTTGCTTTGTACATCATTTTAGCTGTTTGCAATTTTACCAAATCACCAAACTTTAATATTTCTGACTTAATAAATAAAGGGTTTGTGTGTTCTCTATATCCAACATTATGTATTATTCTAACTGATCTTTTTTGTAACACGGTTAGCGAATGTAGCGCACATTTGTAGTTATTTCCCCATATTTCTGCACAATAACTCAGATATGGTAACACTAGCGAGCAGTAGAGAATATGACTCTAAAGTGTTTGTGAGTTGTAGTTTGTAAATGAACACTGAAATTCAAGTATTTATTTTATTTATATATATATATATATATATATATATATATATATAGCTAGAATTCACTGAAAGTCAAGTATTTCTTCTATATATATATATATATATTAACCACGCCCCCAACCACGCCCCCCGCCCCACCCCGACCACGCCCCCGCCCCCACCTCCTGAAATCGGAGGTCTCAAGGTTGGCAAGTATGGTATATACTCTAATTATTAACTTGTGTGATGACCGTATTATGCTGATAGTATATATTTGTACCATGAATTGATTAACGTGCACCAAGTTGAAAAACTTATTGGGGTGTTACCATTTAGTGGTCAATACTGTGTACTGTGCAATCTACTAATACAAGTTTCAATCGATCGATGGCGTTCAGTTACTGTTGAGCCACGAGCTGAAAAAACAGCAAAGAGAAATGCACAAAGAAAAGGGGGACACTGTGGAAATGTCAGATCCAAAACCGTGGCGAGGTGTTCTCCCGACAAGACGAGACTATTTTAGGTTCGATCGCCGTGAAACGACATCGTCGCCTGCTGGGGCGCTTCGCCGCTTCGAGAGAGGAGGAGCTTCACGTCCGTGTTTGATTATCGGTTGAGTGCATTAATAACATAAAATGTACATTTTTACTCCGACTGCTTTAGTAAGATGGAATAAAAGCTCGGCAGAGAGGAAATGTAAAGTCACTTTAGTCAAAGACTTTCGCCTAAACACCTCTTCTCATAGCAATCGCACAAAAACAACGCAACCACGACAAAATGGTAGATATATCTGCCTAAATCAATGTTTTCTGGCAGATTAAAATAATGTATATTCTTTTATAACTTGTTCTGATTGAGTCTGCAATTACAGACTGTTTAGCAGGCTGAATATTCCATTTAATTAATAAGTAGAAAAAGTTCAAACATTGTCAAGCAATGTAATGTACAGAATATCAGAAGCATTCATTCAGGTAGAAATATCATAGATTATATTACCAAACGTCTTTGACAATCAAACCATGATCAAAACAATCCACATTTTGTGTTATTAATGCATGAAACTAGTATCTAAACATGAAAGTATAGCGCTTCCTCTGAATGCAAGTGCTCCTACAGCAGAAAAACTGATTCTGTATACCTACAAAATACAACATTTGGCAAGTGTCGGAGGCAGATATTTACATATATCCAAATTTAAGTGTTACTTCTTTTTATTTCATTGTCATATTACAAAACAGCTAGTGTTTTTCTTCCAAATGTGGTCTTTTGGTTGTCTGCAAAACTGTGTGCTTAACCTTGAATGAGGAATGTTAGAGAGAGCGATAATAAGCATTTGTTTTGGCTAGAGAGACATGACTGCCAGGGGGGGAGGAAGACAGACTTAAGAGGAGAGGGTTTTGGTCGAGGGGGGACACACCATCATGGCGGCGCGATAGAATGTTCTATGCTGGACTGGTCTCAAATGTATATCTGCAAAGCTTTGCCAATATATTACAAAATACCTATTCTGTCTCTGGTGGTTTTTCAACTCAGCTTTAAGTGTCGTAAAGAGCTTGGGAGCGACTTGTGACTTGAATTCCCTGGGAGGAACAACTGGTCCAAAACGCAACACAAGACACCAACGCAGCTCAGGCCATTTTTTTATTCTCATTAAAAGCGTGTTTGTCTTTTTTTGTGCTGAGCTACTTAAATTTAAAAAACATTTCATTAAAGCAAACAAATTGTCCAGTCAAAAAAGCTTTAAAAGTATCTGTTTAGGGTACACTCTAAACCTGAGGGGATCTGTAGCTTGTTCAAGACATTAATTACAGAGTGATTAATACTTTCATTTGCTGTGAGCTTGGCTTGCACGCAGTTTTGGATGCCTTTGTTTTTGCGGGGTTTTGCAGTTTGGCTACGTTGTGAAGTCACAATGTTATTTTGAGGAAACGAGAGAAAAAAAAAGGCAGGCAAGTATTATTTTCATCTCATGTTGGCATGTGCATAATGACTAAAGTAGCAAGTTTTTTTTTAATGCGCTCTGAATCGATCAGAGTGTGCAGGTGTACCTAATGTTGTGACCGGGTGAATCTATACGTCTATGAAGTTTATTGTAGCTCATGTCTGGGGGAAAAAAACAGCAGTGACGGCTTCAAGATCTAAATTTAGTCGACTAAAAGTAAATTAGTTTGATGACTAAAATATGACAAACTATTTTTCTGTCATTTTCGTCGACTAAAACTAAATTAGTTTGATGACTAAAATATGACTAAAACTATTTTACTGTCATTTTCGTCGACTAAAACTAAATTAGTTTGATGACTAAAACTATTTTACTGTCATTTTCGTCAACTAAAATGTGGAGAAATTTAGTCGACTAAAAATTAATTTGATGACTAAAATATGACTAAAACTATTTTTCTGTCATTTTCGTCGACTAAAACTATATTAGTTTGATGACTAAAATATGACTAAAACTATTTTACTTTCATTTTTGTCGACTAAAATGTGGATAAATTTAGTCGACTAGAACTAAATTTGATGACGAAAATATAACTAAAACTATTTTACTGTCATTTTCGTCGACTAAAACTAAATTAGTTTGATGACTAAAACTATTTTACTGTCATTTTCGTCAACTAAAATATGGAGAAATTTAGTCGACTAAAACTAAATTAATTTGATGACTAAAATATGACTAAAACTATTTTTCTGTCATTTTCGTCGACTAAAACTATATTAGTTTGATGACTAAAATATGACTAAAACTATTTTACTGTCATTTTTGTCGACTAAAATGTGGATAAATTTAGTCGACTAGAACTAAATTTGATGACTAAAGTATAACTAAAACTATTTTACTGTCATTTTCGTCGACTAAAATGTGGAGAAATGTAGTTGACTAAAACTAAATTAATTTGATGACTAAAACTATTTTACTTTCATTTTTGTCGACTAAAATGTGGATAAATTTAGTCGACTAGAACTAAATTTGATGACGAAAATATAACGAAAACTATTTTACTGTCATTTTCGTCGACTAAAACTAAATTAGTTTGATGACTAAAACTATTTTAATGTCATTTTCGTCAACTAAAATATGGAGAAATTTAGTCGACTAAAACTAAATTAATTTGATGACTAAAATATGACTAAAACTATTTTTCTGTCATTTTCGTCGACTAAAACTATATTAGTTTGATGACTAAAATATGACTAAAACTATTTTACTGTCATTTTTGTCGACTAAAATGTGGATAAATTTAGTCGACTAGAACTAAATTTGATGACTAAAGTATAACTAAAACTATTTTACTGTCATTTTCGTCGACTAAAATGTGGAGAAATGTAGTTGACTAAAACTAAATTAATTTGATGACTAAAACTATTTTACTGTCATTTTCGTCGACTAAAATGTGGAGAAATTTAGTCGACTAAAACTAAATTTATTTGTTGACTAAAATATGACTAAAACTATTTTTCTGTCATTTTCGTCAACTAAAACTATATTAGTTTGATGACTAAAATATGACTAAAACTATTTTACTGTCATTTTTGTCGACTAAAATGTGGATAAATTTGGTCGACTACAACTAAATTTGATGACTAAAATATAACTAAAACTATTTTACTGTCATTTTCGTCGACTAAAATGTGGAGAAATGTAGTCGACTAAAACTACATTAATTTGATGACTAAAACTATTTTACTGTCATTTTCGTCAACTAAAATGTGGAGAAATTTAGTCGACTAAAACTACATTAATTTGATGACTAAAATATGACTAAAACTATTTTACTGTCATTTTTGTCGACTAAAATGTGGATACATTTAGTCGACTAGAACTAAATTTGATGACTAAAATATAACTAAAACTATTTTACTGTCATTTTCGTCAACTAAAATGTGGATAAATTTAGTCGACTAGAACTACATTTTAAGACTAAAATATAACTAAAACTATTTTACTGTCATTTTTGTCGACTAAAATGTGGAGAAATTTAGTCGACTAGAACTACATTTTAAGACTAAAATATAACTAAAACTATTTTACTGTCATTTTCGTCAACTAAAATGTGGAGAAATTTAGTCGACTAAAACTAAATTAATTTGATGACTAAAACTATTTTTTCTGTCATTTTCGTCGACTAAAACTATATTAGTTTGATGACTAAAACTATTTTACTGTCATTTTTGTCGACTAAAATGTGGATAAATTTAGTCGACTAGAACTAAATTTGATGACTAAAATATAACTAAAACTATTTTACTGTCATTTTCGTCAACTAAAATGTGGAGAAATTTAGTCGACTAAAACTACATTAATTTGATGACTAAAATATGACAAACTATTTTTCTGTCATTTTCGTCGACTAAAATGTGGATAAATTTAGTCGACTAGAACTAAATTTGATGACTAAAATATAACTAAAACTATTTTACTGTCATTTTCGTCGACTAAAATGTGGAGAAATGTAGTTGACTAAAACTAAATTAATTTGATGACTAAAACTATTTTACTGTCATTTTCGTCAACTAAAATGTGGAGAAATTTAGTCGACTAAAACTAAATTAATTTGATGACTAAAATATGACTAAAACTATTTTTCTGTCATTTTCGTCGACTAAAACTAAATTAGTTTGATGACTAAAATATGACTAAAACTATTTTACTGTCATTTTTGTCGACTAAAATGTGGATAAATTTAGTCGACTAGAACTAAATTTGATGACTAAAATATAACTAAAACTATTTTACTGTCATTTTCGTCGACTAAAATGTGGAGAAATGTAGTTGACTAAAACTAAATTAATTTGATGACTAAAATATGACTAAAACTATTTTTCTGTCATTTTCGTCGACTAGAACTAAATTAATTTGATGACTAAAATATGACTAAAACTATTTTACTGTACATTTTCTAAAGATAAACTGTGAAAGTTTTGGAGAGGGTGGGGTGTGGTTTCATTTGCAATCTGGGAACGCCTCAAGAAAGGAACGTCTTGCAGACAGACTCAAAAAAACTCGACAAGTGAGTGTGTAGAAAAATGTACACGGTAAATACACCAAAGCACACCCAATAAATATTATCAAGACCAAAAGGAAGTGTTTTCATTAAATGATGATAATAAAAAATCATCATAGATAGATAGATAGTACTTATTGATTCCTTCAGGAGAGTTCCCTCAGGAAAATTAAAATAGGTGTCCTACAAGATATATTACAGGCACTGATTAAATGTGCTTTGGAACAATCACAATAAAAGGTTGTTTATGTTTTTGTTACACAAAAAAATTGTCTGACCATTTTTAAAGGGCACAGCAACGTTAATCAGGTTCATTTACTTCATAGCTTGAGTTAAGTGCCTAACTACTCAGTGGCCTTGTGGTGTCCGCCCTGAGATGGGTAGGTTGTGAGTTCGAACCCCGGCCGAATCATACCAAAGACTATAAAAATGGGAGCCATTGCCTCCCTGCTTGGCACTCAGCATCAAGGGTTGGAATTGGGGGTTAAATCACCAAAAATAATTCCCGGGCGCGGCAACCGCTGCCGCTCACTGCTCTCCTCACCTCACCTCCCAGTGGGTGATCAAGGGTGATGGGTCAAATGCAGGGAATAATTTCGCCACACCTAGTGTGTGTGAGACAATCATTGGTACTTTAACTTTTACATGTATTTTAGTTTTAGTCATATTTTAGTCATCAAATTAATTTAATTTTAATCAACTAATTTTCTCCACATTTTAGTCGACAAAAATGACAGTAAAATAGTTTTAGTCATATTTTAGTCATCAAATTAATTTAGTTTTAGTTGACGAAAACGACAGTAAAATAGTTTTAGTCATATTTTAATCATCAAATTAATTTTGCTTTAGTCGACAAAAATGACAGTAAAATAGTTTGTCATATTTTAGTCATCAAATTAATTTAGTTCTAGTCGACTAAATGTATTCACATTTTAGTCGACGAAAATGACAGTAAAATAGTTTTAGTCATATTTTAGTCATCAAATTAATTTTGTTTTAGTTGACAAAATGACAGTAAAGTAGTTTTAGTCATATTTTAGTCATCAAATTAATTTTGTTTTAGTCGACGAAAATGACAGTAAAATAGTTTTAGTCATATTTTAGTCATCAAATTAATTTAGTTTTAGTCGACGAAAACGACAGTAAAATAGTTTTAGTCATATTTTAGTCATCAAATTATTTTTGTTTTAGTTGACAAAATGACAGTAAAGTAGTTTTAGTCATATTTTAGTCATCAAACTAATTTAGTTTTAGTCGACAAAAATGACAGATAAATAGTTTTAGTCATATTTTAGTCATCAAATTAATTTAGTTTTAGTCTACTAAATTTCTCTACATTTTAGTCCACGAAAATGACAGTAAAATCGTTTTAGTCATATTTTAGTCATCAAATTAATTTTGTTTTAGTCGACTAAATTTCTCCACATTTTAGTCGACGGAAATGACAGTTAAATAGTTTTAGTCATATTTTAGTCATCAAATTCATTTTGTTTGAGTCGACTACATTTCTCCACATTTTAGTTGACAAAAATGACAGTGAAATAGTTTTAGTCTAATTTTAGTCATCAAATTAATTTACTTTTAGTCTACTAAATTTCTCCACATTTTAGTGGATCGAAATGACAGTTAAATAGTTTTAGTCATATTTTAGTCATCAAATTATTTTTGTTTTAGTCGACTAAAATGACAGTAAAATAGTTTTAGTCATATTTTAGTCATCAAATTCATTTAGTTTTAGTCAACTAAATTTCTCCACATTTTAGTCGACGGAAATGACAGCAAAATAGTTTGTCATATTTTAGTCATCTAATTAATTTAGTTTTAGTCAACTACATTTCTCCACATTTTAGTCGACGAAAATGACAGTAAAATAGTTTTAGTCATATTTTAGTCATCAAATTAATTTACTTTTGGTCGACTAAATTTCTCTACATTTTAGTCGATGAAAATGACAGTAAAATAGTTTTAGTCATATTTTACTCATCAAATTAATTTTGTTTTAGTCGACAAAAATGACAGTAAAATTGTTTTAGTCATATTTTAGTCATCAAATTTATTTAGTTCTAGTCGACTAAATTTCTCCACATTTTAGTCGACAAAAATTACAGTAAAATAGTTTTAGTCATATTTTAGTCATCAAACTAATTAGTTTTAGTCGACGAAAATGACAGAAAAATAGTTTTAGTCATATTTTAGTCATCAAATTAATTTAGTTTTAGTCGACTAAATTTCTCCACATTTTAATCGACGAAAATGACAGTAAAATTGTTTTAGTCATCTAATTTAGTTCTAGTTGACTAAATTTATCCACATTTTAGTCGACAAAAATGACAGTAAAATAGTTTGTCATATTTTAGTCATCAAACTAATTTAGTTTTAGTCGACGAAAATGACAGAAAAATAGTTTTAGTCATATTTTAGTCATCAAATTAATTTACTTTTAGTCGACTAAATTTCTCCACATTTTAGTCGATGGAAATGACAGTTAAATAGTTTTAGTCATATTTTAGTCATCAAATTAATTTTGTTTTAGTCGACAAAAATGACTGTAAAATAATTTTAGTCATATTTTAGTCATCAAATTAATTTAGTTCTAGTCGACGAAAATGACAGAAAAATAGTTTGTCATCAAATTTATTTAGTTCTAGTCGACGAAAATGACAGAAAAATAGTTTTAATCATATTTTATTCATCAAATTAATTTAGTTTTAGTCAACTAAATTTCTCCACATTTTAGTCGACGACAGTAAAATAGTTTGTCATATTTTAGTCATCAAATTTAGTTCTAGTCGACTAAATTTATCCACATTTTAGTCGACAATAATGACAGTAAAATAGTTTTTGTCATATTTTAGTCATCTAACTAATTTAGTTTTAGTCGACGAAAATGACAGAAAAATAGTTTGTCATATTTTAGTCATTAAATTAATTTAGTTTTATTCGACTAAATTTCTCCACATTTTAGTCGATGGAAATGACAGTTAAATAGTTTTAGTCACATTTTAGTCATCAAATTAATTTTGTTTGAGTCGACTAAATGTATCCATATTTTAGTCGACAAAAATGACAGTAAAATAGTTTTTGTCATATTTTAGTCATCAAATTAATTTTGTTTTAGTCGACAAAAATGACAGTAAAATTGTTTTAGTCATATTTTAGTCATCAAATTAATTTAGTTTTAGTCGACTAAATTTCTCCACATTTTAGTCGACAAAAATGACAGTAAAATAGTTTTAGTCATATTTTAATCATCTAATTTAGTTCTAGTCGACTAAATTTATCCACATTTTAGTCGACGAAACTTTTAATAAAGGTGTTTCTTCACAACAAATATCTCATATGAAGTGACTTTTTTAAGTGCAATTGTTACTGTACGGTTGTCATTTTTTAATTTGGAACAATGTAACAATGTTCACTTGTGCCACTTGTTTTTCTCCTACCCGCCGCGTGCAGAGCTGTCTTTTTGTGTGTGTAGTCACTGGTCATGGGTGAGGCGCCACGGTGTAGCAGCATGGAGACACACTCCTGGTGTCCTCTGGAGCAGGCCAGGTTGAGAGGGGTGCAACCTTGCGGGCTACGGACGTCCACGTCCGGCATGGAGGACAGGAGGACCTCTAACGCTCCGCAGTGGCCGTGGTAAGCCTGGACGGGATGGAGGACGTGCGTGGGCACAAGCGCTTGCAATTTCCCTCCCCAAAAAACACCATCTTTGAACTCACCGCCAAGTGGAGCGGGCTGATGGAGCCGTGGCGCTCGGAGTCACTCGTCAAGTCGGTTCCTGATGTCTCCATTAGCTGACAGGAAGTTATGCACGTCAGTTCAAGTGTTAGGCCACATATTAATTACAATTCTTTAAAATAATTATTAGGTTTTAGCTCAAAAGTAGCTGCTTCAGCATTCATTTCATCTACAAACCCCTAAAGCAGTAAAATTGTCACGTTGTGTAAATGGTAAATAAAAAGAGAATACAATGATTTGCAAATCCTTTTCAACTTATGAATTGAATAGACTGCAAAGATAAGATATTTAATGTTCACACTAAACAACTTATTGGACAAATAATTGTTAACTTAGACTACAGGCAGGCCGGTCTAGTACCCGCAGTCTTTTACTGTGAAGCCACGCTTTTGTAACACGTGCAGAATGTGGCTTGGCATTGTCTTGCTGAAATAAGCAGGGGCGTCCATGAAAAAGATGTTGCTTGGATGGCAACATATGTTGCTCCAAAACCTGCATGAACCTTTCAGCATTAATGGTGCCTTCACAGATGTGTAAGTTACCCATGTCTTGGGCACTAATACACCCCCATACCATCACACATGCTGGCTTTTACACTTTGCGCCTACAACAGTCTGGATGGTTCGTTTCCTCTTTGGTCCGGAGGTACTCGTTAGACCACAGAACACTTTTCAACTTCGCATCAGTCCGGCGTTTTTGGGTGTTGTTAATAAACGGCTTTCGCTTTGCATAGTAAAGTTTTAACTTGCACTTACAGATGTAGCAACCAACTGTAGTTACTGTCAGTGGTTTTCTGAAGTGTTCCTGAGCCCTTGCGGTGATATCCTTTACACACTGATGTCGCTTTTTGATACAGTACCGCTAGAGGGATCTAAGGTCACGGGCATTCAATGTTGGTTTGCTTACGTGCAGTGATTTTTCCAGATTCTCTGAACCTTTTGATGATATTACAGACCTTAGATGGTGAAATCCCTAAATTCCTTGCAATAGCTCTTTGAGAAATGTTCTTAAACTGTTCAACAATTTGCTCACGCATTTGTTGACAAAGTGGTGACCCTCGCCCCGTCCTTGTTTGTGAATGACTGAGCATTTCATGGAAGCTGCTTCTATACCCAATCATGGCACCCACCTGTTCCCAATTAGCCCGTTCACCTGTGGGATCCTACCAGCACGTCTTCCTATGAGGAAGCAGGGCCTGGGGAATCTGTGGTGGGCTCTCCTATTTCTGGGGCTGAGGTTGCCGAGGTAGTTAAAAAGCTCCTCGGTGGCAAGGCCCCGGGGGTGGATGAGATCCGCCCGGAGTTCCTTAAGGCTCTGGATGTTGTGGGGCTGTCTTGGTTGACAAGACTCTGCAACATCGCGTGGACATCGGGGGCGGTACCTCTGGATTGGCAGACCGGGGTGGTGGTTCCTCTCTTTAAGAAGGGGAACCGGAGGGTGTGTTCCAACTATCGTGGGATCACACTCCTCAGCCTTCCCGGTAAGGTCTATTCAGGTGTACTGGAGAGGAGGCTACGACGGATAGTCGAACCTCGGATTCAGGAGGAACAGTGTGGTTTTCGTCCTGGTCGTGGAACTGTGGACCAGCTCTATACTCTCGGCAGGGTCCTTGAGGGTGCATGGGAGTTTGCCCAACCAGTCTACATGTGCTTTGTGGACTTGGAGAAGGCATTCGACCGTGTCCCTCGGGAAGTCCTGTGGGGAGTGCTCAGAGAGTATGGGGTAACGGACTGTCTGATTGTGGCAGTTCGCTCCCTGTATGATCAGTGTCAGAGCTTGGTCCGCATTGCCGGCAGTAAGTCGGACACGTTTCCGGTGAGGGTTGGACTCCGCCAAGGCTGCCCTTTGTCACCGATTCTGTTCATAACCTTTATGGACAGAATTTCTAGGCGCAGTCAGGGCGTTGAGGGGATCTGGTTTGGTGGCTGCAGGATTAGGTCTCTGCTTTTTGCAGATGATGTGGTCCTGATGGCTTCATCTGGCCAAGATCTTCAGCTCTCACTGGATCGGTTCGCAGCTGAGTGTGAAGCGACTGGGATGGGAATCAGCACCTCCAAATCCGAGTCCATGGTTCTCGCCCGGAAAAGGGTGGAGTGCCATCTCCGGGTTGGGGAGGAGATCTTGCCCCAAGTGGAGGAGTTCAAGTACCTCGGAGTCTTGTTCACGAGTGAGGGAAGAGTGGATCGTGAGATCGACAGGCGGATCGGTGCGGCGTCTTCAGTAATGCGGACGCTGTATCGATCCGTTGTGGTGAAGAAGGAGCTGAGCCGGAAGGCAAAGCTCTCGATTTACCGGTCGATCTACGTTCCCATCCTCACCTATGGTCATGAGCTTTGGGTCATGACCGAAAGGACAAGATCACGGGTACAAGCGGCCGAAATGAGTTTCCTCCGCCGGGTGGCGGGGCTCTCCCTTAGAGATAGGGTGAGAAGCTCTGTCATCCGGGGGGAGCTCAAAGTAAAGCCGCTGCTCCTCCATATCGAGAGGAGCCAGATGAGGTGGTTCGGGCATCTGGTCAGGATGCCACCCGAACGCCTCCCTCGGGAGGTGTTTCGGGCACGTCCGACCGGTAGGAGGCCACGGGGAAGACCCAGGACACGTTGGGAAGACTATGTCTCCCGGCTGGCCTGGGAACGCCTCGGGATCCCCCGGGAGGAGCTGGACGAAGTGGCTGGGGAGAGGAAAGTCTGGGCTTCCCTGCTTAGGCTGCTGCCCCCGCGACCCGACCTCGGATAAGCGGAAGAAGATGGATGGATGGACCTGTGGGATGTTCCAAATAAGTGTTTGATAAGCATTCCTCAACGTTCTCACCCTTTTTTGCCACTTGTGCCAGCTTATGTTGCAGGCATGAAATTCCAAATGAACTAATATTTGCACAGTTTACCAGTTTGAACGTTAGATATCTTGTCTTTGCAGTCTATTCCACTGAATATAAGTTGAAAAGGATTTGCAAATCATTGTACCGTATTTTCCGCACTATGCGGCGCACCGGATTATAAGGCGCACCTTCAATTTTCATTTAGCCTTTATTTAACCAGGTACAAAAAATTCAATGAATGGTCTATTTTAAAACGTCGTTCATATATAAGGATGCACCGCATTATAAGGCGCATAGAATAGACGCTACAGTACAGGCTGGGGTTACGTTATGCATCCCGTGGTTGCGAGACCTGTTGTGGCTCAATATTGGTCCATATATAAAGCGCAACGGATTATAAGGCGCACTGTCAGCTTTTGAGAAAATTTGAGTTTTTTTTGGTGCGCCTTATAGTGCGGAAAATACGGTATTCTGTTTTTATTTACCATTTACACAACGTGACAACTTCGCTGCTTTTGGGTTTTGTACTTAAGCAACCATCAAGTACACGGCAAAAAGTCAGTGTTCAAAAACAAGACAAAAACATACAAAAATGAGGGGTAATTTATTTGAACTAAGCTAAATTATCTGCCAATAGAACAAGAGAATTCGGCTTGTCAAGACTTTCCAAAACAAGTACAATTAAAGCTGCGAGCAGCGATGGACGGGACCGACTTTGACGGCACATAAAATCCAAACCGTAGCAGTGATTAAAACTCTTTGGTCAATTTTTAATCAGAAGGGTTCCATCTCTCTCCTGTGCTAGTTTGAAGCCGACACGACAAACGTGCTCAGAGGAGATAATGTTTGAAAAAAGGTGACCGGTTTTTACAAAACTTTTGTTTTGAAGGGGGAATTGCAAACGTCCTGTTGATTTTTGCTGTGGGTCTAAGTGAGACCTACATAGAGGTTTTTGTTTCATGTCTCTAAGACATTCCTACTGGAATTTACAGGCATTTTTGTCTTGAGTTTTCTTCCTAGGAGCAGTTGTGTCTAGTTTTCTTCCTAGGGGGCGCTAGAGCGCAATTTTGAGTTTTGGGGTTGGGTTTTTTATTAGATCGCAATTGTTGCCAGTCCTGATGGGTGTGTCCAGTTTGGTGAGTTTTGAAGCATGTTAAGGGAGTCAAATTACAGCTCAAAGAGGCAAAAGTGACTGTTTTTAGTAAACTTTTGTTTTGAAGGGGGAATTGCCAACTTCCTGTTGATTTTTGCTGAAGAATGTCAATGTATGAAATCTAGGTCTAAGTCAGACCTACATAGAGGTTTTTGTTTCATGTCTCTACGACATTCCTACCGGAAGTTACAAGCAGTTTTGTCTGTGTTTTTTCCTAGGGGGCGCTAGAGCGCAATTTTGAATTTTGGGGTTTGGCTTTTTAATTAGATGGCAATTTTCGCCAGTCCTGATGTGTGTGTCAAATATGGTGAGTTTTGAAGCATGTTAAGGGGGTCAAATTACAGCTCAAAGAGGCGGCGGAATAATAATAATAATAAAACGCACGAAATACAATAGGGTCCTCTGTCCCAAAGGGACATTGCGGTCCCTAATTAGCTAACCTCAATGAACCCAAAAATACCTTCAAATAAGTATATTCTCACTAATAAGTGCACTTTTCTTGGTAGAAAAGAAAAATTAGACTTTTTTGCTCAATATGTTGAAAAATATTCTTAAATGAAGTACCGTATTTTCCGCACTATAAGGCGCACCTAAAAACCACAAATTTTCTCAAAAGCTAACAGTGCGCCTTATAACCCGGTGCGCTTTATTACGATTCATTTTCATAAAGTTTCGATCTCGCAACTTCGGTAAACAGCCGCCATCTTTTTTCCCGGTAGAACAGGAAGCGCTTCTTCTTCTACGCAAGCAACCGCCGAGGTAAGCACCCGCCCCCATAGAACAGGAAGCGCTTCTTCTTCTACTGTAAGCTACCGCCCGCCCCCGGAAGAAGAAGAAAAAACGCGCGGATATCACCGTACGTTTCATTTCCTGTTTACATCTGTAAAGACCACAAAATGGCTCCTACTAAGCGAAAAGGATCCGGTTCATAAAAAGACGCAATCTCTCCATCCGCACACGGATTACTACCGTATTTCACAGCAACTGATATTCCTGTGAACCGCACTGTGGAACGGGAGCACGTACGGTGAATATTCGCACCACAGGGAATGAGAAGTCATCCTTCACTGTGGTTCTAGCTTGCCATGCTAACTTCCACCCATGGTGATATTCAAAAGGAAGACCTTGCCAAAAGAGACCTTTCCAGCCGGCGTCATCATAAAAGCTAACTCGAAGGGATGGATGGATGAAGAAAAGATGAGCGAGTGGTTAAGGGAAGTTTACGCGAAGAGGCCGGGTGGCTTTTTTCACACAGCTCCGAAGGCGAACACACCTTCACTAAGACGGGCAGACAGCGCCGGACGACATACGCCAACATTTGCCAGTGGATCGTAAATGCCTGGGCAGATATTTCGGTCACAACTGTGGTCCGAGCTTTCCGGAAGGCAGGATTCACAGAACAACAGCGACACTGACTCCCGATGACTTCGACGAGACGGAACCGGCCATTTTGGATACCACGCTTGCGCAACTTTTCAATTCGGACACCGAAGACGAAGAATTCGAAGGATTTACGAATGAAGAATAACTTCAGAAGGTGAGCGCTATGTTTATTTTGTGTGTTGTGACATTAACGTTCGAGCAACATTATGTTACTATTGCTCTACACCATTTTGAATTTTACTATGTTTGTGATTGCACATTTGCGTACATTTTGGGACAGAGTTGTTAGAACGCTGGTTTTTAATATATTATTAAAGTTTGACTGAACTATCTGACTGTTTTTTTGACATTCACTTTAGCGCAGCGTTTTTTTGACATTCACTTTAGCGCAGCGTAGGCGCGGCTTATAGTCCGGGGCGGCTTATTGGTGGACAAAATTATGAAATATGTAATTCATAGAAGGTGCGGCTAATAATCCGGTGCGCCTTATAGTGCGGAAAATACGGTAAATGCTCGTGCCATTATCTTGACATAATGATATGCGTTCGGCATCGTGATTTTTTCTTTCATCTCCGTAATATCGCTAAAATTCGTTCGTTGACTAAATTTCTCCACATTTTAGTCGACGAAAATGACAGTAAAATAGTTTTAGTCATATTTTAGTCATCAAATTTAGTTCTAGTCGACTAAATGTATCCACATTTTAGTCGACGAAAATGACAGTAAAATAGTTTTAGTCATATTTTAGTCATCAAACTAATTTAGTTCTAGTCGACGAAAATGACAGTAAAATAGTTTGTCATCAAATTAATTTAGTTTTAGTCAACTAAATTTCTCCACATTTTAGTCGACGAAAATGACAGTAAAATAGTTTTAGTCATATTTTAGTCATCAAATTTAGTTCTAGTCGACTAAATGTATCCACATTTTAGTCGACGAAAATGACAGTAAAATAGTTTTAGTCATATTTCAGTCATCAAACTAATTTAGTTCTAGTCGACGAAAATGACAGAAAAATACTTTTAGTCATATTTTAGTCATCAAATTAATTTAGTTTTAGTCAACTAAATTTCTCCACATTTTAGTCGACGAAAATGACAGTAAAATAGTTTGTCATATTTTAGTCATCAAATGTAGTTCTAGTCGACTAAATTTATCCACATTTTAGTCGACAAAAATGACAGTAAAATAGTTTTTGTCATATTTTAGTCATCAAATTAATTTAGTTTTAGTCGACGGAAATGACAGAAAAAGTTTTAGTCATATTTTAGTCATCAAATTATTTTAGTTTTAGTCGACTAAATTTCTCCACATTTTACTCGACGAAAATGACTGTAAAATAGTTTTAGTCATATTTTAGTCATCAAACTATTTTGGTTTTAGTCGACTAAATTTATCCATATTTCAGTCGACAAAAATGACAGTAAAATAGTTTTTGTCATATTTTAGTCATCAAATTAATTTTGTTTTAGTCGACGAAAATGACAGTAAAATAGTTTTAGTCATATTTTAATCATCTAATTTAGTTCTAGTCGACTAAATTTATCCACATTTTAGTCGACAAAAATGACAGTAAAATAGTTTTAGTCATATTTTAGTCATCAAACTAATTTAGTTCTAGTCGACGAAAATGACAGAAAAATAGTTTTAGTCATATTTTAGTCATCAAATTAATTTAGTTTTAGTCAACTAAATTTCTCCACATTTTAGTCGACGAAAATGACAGTAAAATAGTTTGTCATATTTTAGTCATCAAATTTAGTTCTAGTCGACTAAATTTATCCACATTTTAGTCGACAAAAATGACAGTAAAATAGTTTTTGTCATATTTTAGTCATCAAATTAATTTAGTTTTAGTCGACGGAAATGACAGAAAAATAGTTTTAGTCATATTTTAGTCATCAAATTATTTTAGTTTTAGTCGACTAAATTTCTCCACATTTTACTCGACGAAAATGACTGTAAAATAGTTTTAGTCATATTTTAGTCATCAAACTATTTTAGTTTTAGTCGACTAAATTTATCCATATTTCAGTCGACAAAAATGACAGTAAAATAGTTTTTGTCATATTTTAGTCATCAAATTAATTTTGTTTTAGTCGACGAAAATGACAGTAAAATAGTTTTAGTCATATTTTAATCATCTAATTTAGTTCTAGTCGACTAAATTTATCCACATTTTAGTCGACAAAAATGACAGTAAAATAGTTTTAGTCATATTTTAGTCATCAAACTAATTTAGTTCTAGTCGACGAAAATGACAGAAAAATAGTTTTAGTCATATTTTAGTCATCAAATTAATTTAGTTTTAGTCAACTAAATTTCTCCACATTTTAGTCGACGAAAATGACAGTAAAATAGTTTGTCATATTTTAGTCATCAAATTTAGTTCTAGTCGACTAAATTTATCCACATTTTAGTCGACAAAAATGACAGTAAAATAGTTTTTGTCATATTTTAGTCATCAAATTCATTTAGTTTTAGTCGACGAAAATGACAGAAAAATAGTTTTAGTCATATTTTAGTCATCAAATTATTTTAGTTTTAATCGACTAAATTTCTCCACATTTTACTCGACGAAAATTACTGTAAAATAGTTTTAGTCATATTTTAGTCATCAAACTATTTTAGTTTTAGTCGACTAAATTTATCCATATTTCAGTCGACAAAAATGACAGTAAAATAGTTTTAGTCATATTTTAGTCATCAAATTATTTTTGTTTTAGTCGACTAAAATGACAGTAAAATAGTTCGTCATATTTTAGTCATCAAATTTAGTTCTAGTCGACTAAATTTATCCACATTTTAGTCGACAAAAATGACAGTAAAATAGTTTTTGTCATATTTTAGTCATCAAATTAATTTAGTTTTAGTCGACGAAAATGACAGAAAAATAGTTTTAGTCATATTTTAGTCATCAAATTATTTTAGTTTTAATCGACTAAATTTCTCCACATTTTACTCGACGAAAATTACTGTAAAATAGTTTTAGTCATCAAACTATTTTAGTTTTAGTCGACTAAATGTATCCATATTTCAGTCGACAAAAATGACAGTAAAATAGTTTTTGTCATATTTTAGTCATCAAATTATTTTTGTTTTAGTCGACGAAAATGACAGTGAAATAGTTTTAGTCATATTTTAATCATCTAATTTAGTTCTAGTCGACTAAATTTATCCACATTTTAGTCGACAAAAATGACAGTAAAATAGTTTTAGTCATATTTTAGTCATCAAATTATTTTTGTTTTAGTCGACTAAAATGACAGTAAAATAGTTTTAGTCATATTTTCCATTTTGTCCACTAGCGACGCTGAGATCATTATTCATGCGTTCGTTACGTCTCGTCTCGATTACTGTAACGTATTATTTTCGGGTCTCCCTATGTCTAGCATTAAAAGATTACAGTTGGTACAAAATGCGGCTGCTAGACTTTTGACAAGAACAAGAAAGTTTGATCATATTACGCCTATACTGTATATACCTTTATATACTTATAAACATACCTATACTGGCTCACCTGCACTGGCTTCCTGTGCACTTAAGATGCGACTTTAAGGTTTTACTACTTACCTATAAAATACTACACGGTCTAGCTCCAGCCTATCTTGCCGATTGTATTGTACCATATGTCCCGGCAAGAAATCTGCGTTCAAAGAACTCCGGCTTATTAGTGATTCCCAGAGCCCAAAAAAAGTCTGCGGGCTGTAGAGCGTTTTCTATTGGGGCTCCAGTACTATGGAATGCCCTCCCGGTAACAGTTAGAGATGCTACCACAGTAGAAGCATTTAAGTCCCATCTCAAAACTCATTTGTATACTCTAGCCTTTGAATAGCCCCCCTTTTTTAGACCAGTTGATCTGCCGTTTCTTTTCTTTTCTCCTCTGCTCCCCCCTATCCCTTGTGGAAGGGGAGACACACAGATCCGGTGGCGGCATGGCGTAGTGGGTAGAGCAACCGTGCCAGAAACCTGAGGGTTGCAGGTTCGCTCCCCGCCTCTTACCATCCAAAAATCGCTGCCGTTGTGTCCTTGGGCGGGACACTTCACCCTTTGCCCCCGGTGCCACTCACACCGGTGAATTGAATGATGAATGATAGGTGGTGGTCGGAGGGGCCGTTGGCGCAAATTGCAGCCACGCTTCCGTCAGTCTACCCCAGGGCAGCTGTGGCTATGAAAGTAGCTTACCACCACCAGGTGTGAATGATTGATGGGTTCTACATGTAAAGCGACTTTGGGTACTTAGAAAAGCGCTATATAAATCCCAGTTATTATTATGGATAGGGTGCTGGCTGTCCGGGGTCGGGACCCGGGGTGGACCGCTGGCCTGTATATCGGTTGGGAACATCTCTGCGCTGCTGACCCGTCTCCGCTCGGGATGGTTTCCTGCTGACCCCACTGTGGACTGGACTCTTACTGTTATGCTGGATCCACTATGGACTGTACTCTCACAATATTATGTCAGACCCACTCGACATCCATTGCATTCGGTCTCCCCTAGAGGGGGGGGGGGGTTACCCACATATGCGGTCCTCTCCAAGGTTTCTCATAGTCATTCACATCGACGTCCCAATGGGGTGAGTTTTTCCTTGCCCTTATGTGGGCTTTGTACCGAGGATGTCGTTGTGGCTTGTGCAGCCCTTTGAGACACTTGTGATTTAGGGCTATATAAATAAAGATTGATTGATTGATTGATTGAAGTATCACCCTTATTTGACATATTACTTAGATTTCACTTTTTGCAGTGTACAACATTCTTACCACGTCAAGAGGGGTTTCACTTGCCATCTGGAAGAAACAAACAAAGAGTAGAAGTTTTGCTCGCCAGTAATTGAAAAACAATCTGCCGCACAGCGGACTAGAGACTCACCAGCTCCAGAGAGAGAGTGCGGCCGTAGGCTGAGGCGTAGTGGACCGCGCTGTACCCCTCCTGGTCCCTCACGCCGGGCTCGGCGTTGTTTCTCAAAAGGTACTCCACACATCTGCGGCGATCCCAAACAAAGAATGACAGGTGAGCATTCGTTTCCCCGTCAGTGTGACAACGCGGATGTGTGTGCTCTTTGAACCGACTTTCCGTCGGTGTCGGCTGCGGCGGCGTAGTGCAGGGGGCCGCAGCCTCTCTGGTCCAGCTCGTTGACGCTCGCCCCGGAGCCCACCAGGGCAAACAGACAGTGGTAATTACAGTTGGCTGATGCATAATGAAGAGGGGTCCTGTTAAGGGCAGAGTCAGCATCTTTATATGCACATTACCTACTCTCGTGCTCTCTTTTCTGTCTTGAACAGGGGTGTCCAAACTTTTTCTCCAAAGACAATTAAAAATTAAAGCTGCAAGCAGCATTGGTCGGGCCCGCGTATTTGGCAGGTGCTAGTCCTAACTGTCCCAATACTTTTGTCCAGTGATAGTCATAAGTGTCCCAATACTTTTGTCTACTTTTAGTCTGAAGTGTCCCAAGACTTTTGTCTAGTGTACCTACCTTGTCTGCATTGTGTGGGCACGTTGGTGCTTCCTGCTTTTAAGCAGCCATCTTAAAAAAACAGCAGCGCGGCGGGTCTTTGAAGGCTCATAAAATCAAAACCGGAGCAGTTAGAAAAAAAGCGCTTCTGTCATTGTAATCAGGCCCGGCCCTAACCAATCTGACGCCCTAGGCAAGATTTTAGGTGGCACCCCCCCCCCCCCCTCACAAGAAACCAAATAGCTTTATCTTTGACCTTTTTCTTTTTACTTACAACTATACCTAATATATAAAGGGGTGGACAAGTGACTATTACCTGCAGGGCAAACATTAGCTAACCAGAAGGCAATAACAATGTAAACAAAAACACCTGCTTAAAAGATAATACCTGAGGAATGTAAGGTGGGAGTACAGTAATTACCTAACATTACATTATTATTTTCCATAACAATGTAGCCCCCTCCACAATATTAACCCGACGTTAAAACAGAACTAGCTATTTATTGATTAGCAATTGCCGAATCATGTAACATTAGCTTAATGCTAACAAGCCAGGTTACTATCACATTCTGTAACAGACAAATAATTTCATGTAGGCTAACGTTACCTACCTGCTACCTCTGTCTTTTCTCATTTCTACTCCTCTTCTTTTCTCTTTTTTCTTCCTTGGGCACCTGACAGTTTTGGCCGTTTTGACATCTTGTGTTGATTTTTTGATGTGGTGACGTCCAAAAAGAGTCATGATACGGGAAGGGAGGGGGGGTGGGGGGGGGGGGGGGGCACTGGCGTGGCACTGGCGTGGCGCCCCCTGATGGACGGCGCCCTTAGCATTTGCCTATACGGCCTATGCCACGGGCCGGCCCTGATTGTAATCACAAGGGTTCAAACTCTCTCCTGTGTTAGTTTGAAGGCGAAACGACAAACGCGCTCAGAGGAGTTCGTTTTTGAAGGAAGGTGACCGGTTTTTACAAAAAATTTGTTTTGAAGGGGGAATAGCAAACTTCCTGTTGATTTTTGCTGGGGGTTGTCAATTTATGAAATGTAGGTCTAAGTGAGACCTACATAGAGGTTTTTGTTTCATGTCTCTCCGACCTTCCCAGTGGGAGTTACGGGCAGTTTTGTCATTTTTTTCTTCCAAAGAGCAGTTTTTTTTCCGTTCTATTAAAAAATTGCAGTAGAGCGCAATTTTGAGATTTGGGGTTAGGTTTTTTTTAGATCGCAATGTTTGCCAGTCCTGATGTGTGCGTTCAGTTTGGTGAGTTTTGAAGCATGTTAAGGGGGTCAAATTACAGCTCAAAGAGGCAAAAGTGACTGTTTTTAGTACTTTTTTGTCTTGAAGGGGGAATTGCCAACTTCCTGTTGATTTTTGCCCGAGGATATACAATTATAAAATGTAGGTGTAAGTCAGACCTACATAGGGGTTTCATGTCTCTCCGACCTTCCTAGTGGGAGTTACAGGCAGCTTAGTTTTTTTGTCTTCCTAGGGGGCGCTAGAGCGCAATTTTGAGTTTTGGGGTTCGGTTTTTTTATTAAAAGGCAATTTTCGCAGGTCCTGATGTGTGGGTCAAATATGGTGAGTTTTGAAGCATGTTAAGTGGGTCAAATTACAGCTCAAAGAGGCGGCGGAAGAAAAAAGACAATTAAAGCTGCAAGCAGCGTTGGTCGGGCCCGCGTATTTGGCAGGTGCTAGTCTTAAGTGTCCCAATACTTTTGTCTACTTTTAGTCTGAAGTGTCCCAAGACTTTTGTCTAGTGTACCTACCTTGTCTGCATTGTGTGGGCACGTTGGTGCTTCCTGCTTTTAAGCAGCCATCTTAAAAAAACAGCAGCGCAGCAGCATCAGCGCAGCGGGTCTTTGAAGGGTCATAAAATCAAAACCGGAGCACTTAAAAAAAAAAAAAGCGCTTCTGTCATTGTAATCACAAGGGTTCAATCTCTCTCCTGTGTTAGTTTGAAGCTGAAACGACAAACACGCTCAGAGGAGTTAGTTTTTGAAGGAAGGTGACCGGTTTTTACAAAAAAATTGTTTTGAAGGGGGAATAGCAAACTTCCTGTTGATTTTTGCTAGGGGTTGTCAATCTATGAAATGTAGGTCTAAGTGAGACCTACATAGAGGTTTTTGTTTCATGTCTCTCCGACCTTCCCAGTGGGAGTTACAGGCAGTTTTGTCATTATTTTCTTCCGAGGAGCAGTTTTTTGTGCGTTTTATTAAAAAATTGCGCTAGAGCGCAATTTTGAGATTTGGGGTTAGGTTTTTTTATTACATCGCAATTTTCGCCAGTCCTGATGTGTGTGTTCAGTTTGGTGAGTTTTGGAGCATGTTAAGAGGGTGAAAATACAGCTCAAAGAGACAAAATGGACTGTTTTTAGTACTTTTTTGTCTTGAAGGGGGAATTGCCAACTTCCTGTTGATTTTTGCCCGAGGATATACAATTATGAAAACTAGGTCTAAGTCAGACCTACATAGAGGTTTTTGTTTCATGTCTCTCCGACCTTCCTAGTGGGAGTTAAAGGCAGTCTGTTTTTTTTCCCCTAGGGGGTGGTAGAGCGCAATTTTGAGTTTTGAGGTTTGGTTTTTTGATAAAAAAGTTTTGCCGTATATTACTGATGTGTGTGTAAAATTTGGTGAGTTTTGAAGTATGTTAAGGGGGTCAAATTACAGCGCAAAGTTGCGGAAGAATAATAATAATAAAACCTTACAAATTCAATAGGTCCTTATGTCCCATTGCATAAGGACTCCCTTTAGGAGTCCTTATACAATGGGCCATGCGGGCCCTAATAAAAGCCTACGGGTGCCATTTTCATATTTTTCATTTTCAAAACCGATACAGTAAATGGTATAAACTCAAACTCATTTTACCTCAAAGGCCGCATAAAGGAAAATCTATTCCCACACGAGCCAGACTGGTAAAATCATGGCATAATAACTTCAAAATAAAGACAACTTCATATTATTTTCTTTGTCTTACTTTGGCCAAAAATAGAACAAGTACATTCTGAAAATGTACATACTACATCATCCTATCTATAATAATTATCTTGGCAAAACACTTGACGTAAGTTGAAAACTCTGAGGAAACAATTGGTGAAGTTTCAAACACCATGAAGAACACAATGAACTTAGACTTTGTCTTTGTATTTTTACAAAGCCATTAAACTTTAAGCACTTCCTGTTTAGCATTCTAACGTTGGCAGTTTATTAAAAATGTTTGGATGGAAACAACAATGGACATGGAAAATTGGGTCAACTATGTCACGCCCCATAAGCCTGACTGTAATTTTTCGAATTAGTGATTGTACTGTTTAAAAAAAAAAATGCATTACTCCCTATACGTGTGTATATATATATATATATATTATATATATATATATATATAATATATATATATATATATATATATATATATATATATATATATATATATATATATATATATATATATATATATATATAGATATATATATATATGTATGTGTGGGAAAAAACTAACATTGGCCACAAATTCCTCACTCTGATTGACAAACACTTCCCCAAAGGCAACACCCTAAGAAAAGTATTCAACAAGAACAACATTAAATTGAGCTACAGCTGTATGAACAATATACGACAAATTATCTCAAACCACAACAAAACAATTGCAAATGAGCCGTCGGCCCCCGGACAGAGCGACCCCAAAACCAACAAAGGCTGCAACTGCCGCAAGAAACCTGATTGCCCTCTCAACGGGGGGTGCTTACAAACATCAGTTGTTTACCAATCTAAGGTAACACGCAAGGACATTAACACATCCGACACATATGTAGGATTAACCGAGGGAGAATTCAAAACCAGATGGAACAATCACAAGGCTTCTTTCAGGAACCAAAACCTGCGGAATACCACAGAACTCAGCAAACACATTTGGGACCTCAAAGACAATAATGTTGAATATTAAATAACATGGCAAATTCTTGCATCCAGCACACCTTACAATAGTGGTGATAAAAGATGCAACCTATGCTTGAAAGAGAAACTGTTTATTATATACCAATTAAAATTAAAAAATTAAAAATATTGCAATGGCGCCCCATAATACACCTGCAGTGAACCTGTTTTTATGTTTTTATTTATTCTATTTTAATTATTTATATTCTGTTTGTGTTGTGTTGTGTTTGCTCGGTACTCGTTTTATCTTTTAACCTGTTCATTGTACAGCACTTTGGCTACCCCTGTGGTAAATTTTAAATGTGCTTTATAAATAAAGTTGATTTGATTTGATTTGATACCGTCCAGACCTGTCATCCCTCAACAAGCGCAGCGAAATTGTATCAGCATGCCGCCATAGACGGAAACACCTCCTAGGTAACACATGAGCCAATCACCACGCCCCTAGGCCAGCCTGTACCCACCCACTCTGTGCCCTATATAAACCATGGTATGTGAATGCTTCCATTAAAATCTCCTGACGATTGAGGGTACCCCCCTCATGAAACAGGCCTGTAGAGATGAAGTAGTCTTGTGATTTTTTTCCCACACATACATATATTGCGCTCTACTACGGTATCGAGCACTATTTTTTGGATAAGCTTATTAAGACATATATATATATATATATATATATATATATATGTATGTGTGGGAAAAAAAATCACAAGACTATTTCATCTCTACAGGCCTGTTTCATGAGGGGGGGTACCCTCAATCATCAGGAGATTTTAATGGGAGCATTCGCATACCATGGTTTATATAGGGCACAGAGTGGGTGTGTACAGGCTGGCCTAGGGGCGTGGTGATTGGCTCATGTGTTACCTAGGAGGTGTTTCCGTCTGTGGCGGCATGTTGTTACAATTTCGCTGCGCTTGTTGAGGGATGACAGGTCTGGACGGTAAATAATAAACAGTTTCTCTTTCAAGCATAGGTTGCATCTTTTATTACCACTATTGTAAGGTGTGCTGGATGCAAGAATTTGCCATGTTATTGAATATTCAACATTATTGTCTTTGAGGTCCCAAATGTGTTTGCTGAGTTCTGTGGTATTTTGCAGGTTTTTGTTCCTGAAAGAAGCCTTGTGATTGTTCCATCTGGTTTTGAATTCACCCTCGGTTAATCCTACATATGTGTCGGATGTGTTAATGTCCTTGCGTATTACCTTAGATTGGTAGACAACTGATGTTTGTAAGCACCCCCCGTTGAGGGGGCAATCAGGTTTCTTTCGACAGTTACATGCTTTGTTGGTTTTGGAGTCGCTCTGACTGGGGGTCGACGGCTCATTTGCAATTGTTTTGTTGTGGTTTGAGATGATTTGTCGTATATTGTTCATGCAGCTGTAGCTCAATTTAATGTTGTTCTTGTTGAATACTTTTCTTAGGTTGTTGTCTTTGGGAAAGTGTTTGTCAATCAGATTGAGGAATTTGTGTCCAATGTTCGTTGAGACGTTTTTGCTGTATGGGGGGTTGTACCAGATGATGTCGTTTCGTTTTCTGTTCTTTTTTGGCTGGTTTCCTGGCGTGGGTTCATAGGTGAGGGTGAAATTGTATCCGCTTTCATCAAGGGCTTTTTGGTACGGGGCGGTTGCTTGGTCAAATTCAGCTTTGCTAGATGACAGCATCGATAGCCTTTTATTGATTCCGGTAGGTATTCTTTTCGTGGTGGTGGGTGGGTGGTTGATATATATATATATATATATATATATATATATATATATATATATATATATATATATATATATATATATATATATATATATATATATATATATGTATGTATATATATATATATATATATATATATATATATATATATATATATATATATGTATGCGTGTGTGTATATATATATATATATATATATATATATATATATATATATATATATGTATCTGTTTGTATTTTATTTTATTTCTGATTATTATTATTATTATTAATGTATTATTATTTATTTTTATTTTTTGTTTATTTAATTGATGTATTTGTAGATATTACTTTGTTTTTTTTGCTGTTTCTTTCTTTTTTTGGGGGGGTGGTATGGGTGGGATACAAACAAAATATATTTTGACATTTAGGGCAGACAACAGATATATGATGTATGTGATATGATGTAATGGATAGGAATGTCTGATGCTTGATGTCAATAAAAATAAAATGAAAAAAAATACATTTGATAAAATGTTTGGAAAAGCAACCGCCACATTGGTGAAATCCGCATACTGCCACAATACATTAATTTATCATAATTCTAATATTACAATTATAATTAAACATGGTGTCAGTTATCAAAACGACACCATACCTTTCAAATATTACAATTATAATTAAACATGGTGTCAGTTATCAAAACGACACCATACCTTTTGTGATGTGGCTTTTGTGAACAGATAGAACTTGAGACCTTGTTTTAATTCTGAATGTTAGAGGTCCCAGGGATCCAAAAGGGTCAAAAATTAAGTCATACATTAATATATTTTTACTTTCAACACTCAAATATCTATAGATCTACTTCAGATGTATCCTTTGCCATAAAGTTTTGTTTTACGCACCTTTTTCTCCCCCAAGAAACCCATTCTTTATGGCAAAACCACAAAATATGCTACATTTTGCCCTACTGTGCAATATTACCCTTCGAGTGCAATACATCCGACACTGATTGTTATTTATTACTCCGGTACTCTTGTTCTGTATATTGTACAGTATTTTGTATCTGTATAGTGTTTTGTATATTGTACAGGATTGCTTATTATTTTTATTGGATAGTAGTCTGTTTATTTCAATTCTTAGTTTTTTTCTTTATTACCTCTTGTGTAACTTAACTACTCTGCTGTTTTTAATCAGTTTGAGCAAGTGACTCTGCGGCAGTTACAAGAGTTAACTCATCATATGAAGCCCTCAGGTTCTCCCCATGATGCTGTCCCTCCTACCTTTTTTTAAAGAAGTGTTTTCTTGCATAGGGCAGCCTGTTCTTAATATTTTAAATAGCAGTCTGTTTTCTGGAGTAGTTCCTACCAGTTTTAAACACGCCGTGGTTCAACCGCTTTTAAAGAAACCTGGTCTGGATAGTTCAGTTTTAGCCCATTTTAGACCCAATTTCTAAGCTGCCTTTCCTCTCAAAGATTTTGGAGAAGATTGTTTTTACCCAGTCAAACACTTTTTTAGAGGACTGTGATGTTTTAGAAGTCTTTCAGTCTGGGTTTAAACCCCTCCATAGTACCGAGTCAGCTTTATTAAGGGTTTTTAATGACATCCTTCGAGCAACAGATTTAGGTGATCATGTGATTTTAGTTTTACTGGATCTAACAGCAGCATTTGATACGGTGGACCATAATATTTTAATTAGCCGCCTACAGCATCAAGTGAGCATCTGTGGTACTGCTTTGAGTTGGCTGAAGTCATATTTGACTAACAGGACCTTCTCTGTAAATGTTGCTGGATCTGAATCCTCCATTGCTCCCTTGACATGTGGGGTCCCACAAGGCTCAGTTTTGGGACCACTTCTCTTTTCTATTTATTTACTTCCCCTGGGCTCAATCCTAAGAAAGCATGATATTTCTTTTCATTGTTATGCCGATGACACACAAATGTATTTTCCGTTAAAGAGACATCATGCCTCTTCAATACAGCCATTACTTGCCTGTCTTGAGGATATCAAGGCCTGGATGTCCCTAAACTTCTTAAATTTTAATGAAAAGAAGACAGAAGTAATAGTGTTTGGACCTAGTGGTACCTGTGAGCTCGCCCCTGTTGACTTTGGCCCTTTGGCTTTGCACGTTAAGCCCATGGTCACCAACCTGGGCTTTCGTATTGACTGTGATTTTAAATTGGAGCGTCAGATTGGCACAGTGGTGAAAGCCAGCCTTTTTTTATTTACGTCAGCTGGCCAAGGTTAAAAACCTTCTTTCTAGGCAACAGTTAGAGACAGTAATCCATGCCTTTATCACATCTCGGCTGGATTACTGTAACTCTTTATATTTTGGAATTAGTCAGTCCTCCCTCTCACGTCTGCAGCTGCTCCAAAATGCAGCTGCCCGACTTTTAACTAACACAAGAAAAAGAGAGCACATTATTCCTGTTTTAGCCTCCCTCCACTGTGTCTTTTAGAGTACATTTCAAAATTATCTTACTCGTTTTTAAATCCTTACGTGGTCTTGCCCCACCGTACCTCTCTGAGCTGCTCCACCTCTATGCCCCCACCCGGTCCCTCAGGTCAGCTGATCAGCCGATCCTGGAGGTACCCAAAACAAAGCGCAAGCTCAGAGGGGACAGAGCTTGAGTGCCAACTCTCTCGTTTGAATCACACATTAAGAGTGTTACTAAAACGGCCTTCTTTCATCTCCGTAATATCGCTAAAATTCGTTCTATTTTATCCACTAGCGACGCTGAGATCATTATTCATGCGTTCGTTACGTCTCGTCTCGACTACTGTAACGTATTATTTTCGGGTCTCCCTATGTCTAGCATTAAAAAATTACAGTTGGTACAAAATGCGGCTGCTAGACTTTTGACAAGAACAAGAAAGTTTGATCATATTACGCCTATACTGGCTCACCTGCACTGGCTTCCTGTGCACTTAAGAAGTGACTTTAAGGTTTTACTACTTACGTATAAAATACTACACGGTCTAGCTCCGTCCTATCTTGTCGATTGCATTGTACCATATGTCCCGGCAAGAAATCTGCGTTCAAAGAACTCCGGCTTATTAGTGATTCCCAGAGCCCAAAAAAAGTCTGCGGGCTATAGAGCGTTTTCTATTGGGGCTCCAGTACTATGGAATGCCCTCCCGGTAACAATTAGAGATGCTACCTCAGTAGAAGCATTTAAGTCCCATCTTAAAACTCATTTGTATACTCTAGCCTTTAAATAGCCCCCCTGTTAGACCAGTTGATCTGCCGTTTCTTTTCTTTTCTCCTCTGCTCCCCTTTTCCTTGAGGGGGGGGGGGGGGGCACAGGTCCGGTGGCCATGGATGAAGTGCTGGCTGTCCAGAGTCGGGACCCGGGGTGGACCGCTCGCCTGTGCATCGGCTGGGAACATCTCTACGCTGCTGACCCGTCTCCGCTCGGGATGGTGTCCTGCTGGCCCCACTATGGACTGGACTCTTACTATTATGTTGGATCCACTATGGACTGGACTCTCACAATATTATGTCAGACCCACTCGACATCCATTGCTTTCGGTCTCCCCTAGAGGGGGGGGTTACCCACATATGCGGTCCTCTCCAAGGTTTCTCATAGTCATTCACATCGACGTCCCACTGGGGTGAGTTTTTCCTTGCCCGTATGTGGGCTTTGTACCGAGGATGTCGTTGTGGCTTGTGCAGCCCTTTGAGACACTTGTGATTTAGGGCTATATAAATAAACATTGATTGATTGATTGATTGAGCTTTCTCTGTTGCGGGTCCCAAACTCTGGAACGATCTCCCTCTCCATGTGAGACAGGCCCCTTCTTTGGCTATTTTCAAGACCCTTCTTAAAACCCATTTTTATTCACTGGCTTTTAACCCAGCATGAGACTTTGAACTGTTTTTAGCTTTTAACTTTTTGAACTGTTTTTAACTTTTAAACTGTTTTTTATCTAACAAACTGTTCTTAGGGTAATTTATATTTGCTTTTTAATTGTGTATTTTTATTTCTGTTTTAAATGTTATTTTTTAGTCTGTCCTTTGCCTTCATTTCTTTGTGGTGTACAGCCCTTTGTTTTTCAACTGTGCTTGTTTTTAAAGGGCTTTATAAATAAAGTTGATATGGTATGGTATTTATTTTTACCCCATATTTGTTTCCACTACCGCACCTTAAGTTGGAGTCCTTAATCTCGTTATATGAAAATGTAATGACAATAAAGTCCATTCTTCTTCTAAACATTCCCCAAAACAATTTTCAAAATGGATTATTTGACGTGAAGTAATTGGAGCCCTAAATAGGTAAATAATTGATTTTGATTCATTATTATTTTTTGAACAATGACGGAAAAAAAAAAAATCTGACTAAAAGGTCTCGGAGACCTGAAAGGCCCCCACTAACTCATAAAAGTGTTTAAAATACCGTTTTTTTCGGACTATAAGTCGCAGTTTTTTTTCATAGTTTGGCCGGAGGTGCGACCTATACTCAGGAGCGACTTAAGTGTGAAATGATGAACACATTAGCGTAAAATATCCAATAATATTATTGATCTCATTGACGTAAGAGACTAGACGTATAAGATTTCATGGGATTTAGCGATTAGGAGTGACAGATTGTTTGGTAAACGTATAGCATGTTCTATATGTTATAGTTATTTGAATGACTCTTACCATAATATGTTACGTTAACACAGGGCCGGCCCGTGGCATAGGCCGTATAGGCAAATGCTAAGGGCGCTGTCCATCAGGGGGCGCCACGCCAGTGCCACAAATGTTGGAGAAAAAAAAAAAAAAGTTTGTACTATTATTTCTAAATACAAAAAATAATCCCACGTTAATTAAAATGCGAAGTAAAGCCTATATAATAGAAACATTATTTGTTACAATATTACGCCCCCCCCCCCCCCCCCGCACGGTGCGCCCCCTCCCTTCCCGTATCATGACTCTTTTTGGACGTCACCACATCAAAAAATCAACACAAGATGTCAAAACGGCCAAAACTGTCAGGTGCCCAGGGAAGAAAAAAGAGAAAAGAAGAGGAGGAGAAACGAGAAAAAGACAGAGGTAGCAGGTAGGTAACGTTAGCCTACATGAAATTATTTGTCTGTTACAGAATGTGATAGTAACCTGGCTTTTTAGCATTAAGCTAATGTTACATGATTCGGCAATTGCTAATCTGTTTTAACGTCGGGTTAATATTGTGGAGGGGGCTAAATTGTTATGGAAAATAATAATGTAACGTTAGGTAATTACAGTACTCCCACCTTACATTCCTCAGGGACATTTGTATTAGATCTTTTAAGCAGGTGTTTTTTGTTTACATTGTTATTGCCTTCTGGTTAGCTAATGTTTGCCCTGCAGGTAATAGTCACTTTTCCACCCCTTTATATATTAGGTATAGTTGTAAGCCTAGTTGTTAAAGTGCACATCATTAATGTTAATTAAGCAATATGTATGTAAAAAATATTGTATTTCATATATTCATTTTTTATTTTTTGCATTCATTTATTTATTCATATTTTTTTTTATCTTGTTAACTATTCTGATTGTTAATTTGCTTTCTTTAAGTAAAAAAAAGGTCAAAGACAAAGCTATTCGGGTTCTTGTGAGTATATACACTTCACTGCCGATGTGGGGGGGCGCCACCTAAAATCTTGCCTAGGGCGCCAGATTGGTTAGGGCCGGGCCTGCGTTAACATACCAGTTGCTTATTTATGCCTCATATAATGTACACTTATTCAGCCTGAATCAGCACCTCCAAGTCCGAGTTCATGGTTCTCGCCCGGAAAAGGGTGGAGTGCCATCTCCGGGTTGGGGAGGAGATCTTGCCCCAAATGGAGGAGTTCAAGTACCGGTACCTCGGAGTCTTGTTCACGAGTGAGGGAAGAGTAGACCGTGAGATCGACAGGCGGATCGGTGCGGCGTCTTCAGTAATGCGGACGCTGTATCGATTCGTTGTGGTGAAGAAGGAGCTGAGCCGGAAGGCAACGCTCTCGATTTACCGGTCGATCTACGTTCCCATCCTCACCTATGGTCACGAGCTTTGGGTTATGACCGAAAGGACAAGATCACGGGTACAAGCGGCCCAAATGAGTTTGGGGCTCTCCCTTAGAGATAGGGTGAGAAGCTCTGTCATCCGGGGGGGAGCTCAAAGTAAAGCCGCTGCTCCTCCACATGGAGAGGAGCCAGATGAGGTGGTTCGGGCATCTGGTCAGGATGCCACCCGAGCGCCTCCCTCGGGAGGTGTTTAGGGCACGTCCGACCGGTAGGAGGCCACGGGGAAGACCCAGGACACGTTGGGAAGACTATGTCTCCCGGCTGGCCTGGGAACGCCTCGGGATCCCCTGGGAGGAGCTGGATGAAGTGGCTGGGGAGAGGGAAGTCCGGGCTTCCCTGCTTAGGCTGCTGCCCCCGCGACCCGACCTCGGATAAGCGGAAGAAGATGGATGATTGGATGGATTATTCAGCCTGTTCACTATTTTTTATTTATTTTAAATTGCCTTTCAAATGTCTATTCTTGGTGTTGGATTTCATCAAATACATTTCCCTAAAAAAATGCGACTTAATACTCCAGTGCGACTTATATATGTTTTTTTTCCTGCTTTATTATGCATTTTCGGCCTGTGCGCCTTATACTCCGAAAAATACAGGTAAGTCATATATTAATATACTGTACATTATTTTTTATTTTCAACGCTTAAATATCAATCAACTTCAGATCTATCCAATGATATGTTTTTATTATTTTGATTTGAAAGGAAATAACTGCCTGCATGGCAGCTTTGTGTTATTAATGTCAATATTGCAACATTCTTTTAACACTACACCTTTTATTCCACTTTTCATGTTTTTTGTAATAGTATTCTTAAGATGTGCCGCAGGCCGTTAAAAAAATTAGCTGTTTGAACACCCCTGGTCTTGTGCTTATGTTCTTTTCCGTCACAGTATACTGGCTGTTGGCTCACCTTCCAAAGTTGTCTTTGCTGTTAAAGTCAGCGCCTAAATTTAGCAGCAGATTCAAGCACTCCAGGTTCCTGCACATTGAGAGAATGTAATTAATCACACAAACACCGCGAGTAAGTGCGGGGAAATAAGGACACACCTATGGCGTCACATTAGTGCCAAAAATCCGAGTGCATAAAAACTGTTATCGCGCGCTGATTCTCCACTTCGTGCGCGCGCGCGGCACCCTTTTGCGCGCGCGTGGTGCCTTTTTGCGCGCGCGCGGTGCCTTTCTGTGCACGCGCGACGCCTTTCTGCGCGCGTGCGGTGCCTTTCTGCGTGCTCTTTGTGTACTCCTGGCCAGAGGTGGGTAGTAACACGCTACATTTACTCCGTTACATCTACTTGAGTAGCTTTTGGGATAAATTGTACTTCTAAGAGTAGTTTTAATGCAACATACTTTTACTTTTACTTAAGTATATTTATAGAGAAGGAACGCTACTTTTACTCCGCTACTTTTACTCCGCTACTTTTATCTACATTCAGCTCGCTACTCGCTACTAATTTTTATTGATCTGTTAATGCACGCTTTGTTTGTTTTGGTCTGTCAGACAGACCTTCAAAGTGCCTGCCTTACTGGTGACGTTTCACTTCGTTCCACCAATCAGATGCAGTCACTGGTGACGTTGGACCAATCAAACAGAGACAGGTGGTCACATGACCTGACTTAAACAAGTTGAAAAACTTATTGGGGTGTTACCATTTAGTGGTCAATTGTACGGAATATGTACTGTACTGTGCAATCTACTAATAAAAGTTCCAATCAATCAATCAAAAGTGTGAAGGAAAAAATATACTTTTTTTATTTCAACCGTACATCCCGTCAAAAGCCTCAAGACTGACCGCACATGAGGACGTTCCTGTCTTCACAATAAAAGTGCCGCTCCATCGCGCCTGCGCTTTCAAAACAAGAGTCTCCGAAAGCCAGCGCAAACAAGCTAGCAAGCTACGGAGTTTGACGCCAATATATTTCTTGTAAAGTGTATAAAAACGAATATGGAAGCTGGACAAATAAGATGCCAAAAACCAACCACTTTCATGTGGTATTAGACAGAAAGGAGGAACTTTTCTTCTCCTCCATTTGAAAACGTGGACGTTATCATCACTACTGTCTGATTCCAATCAATGCAAGTCATCAGAATCAGGTAATACACCAACTTATATTCTTGTCTTCATGAAAGAAAGGAATCTATATGTGTTAAACATGCATGTATATTCATTAAAACACCTTTAACATGTAAACAAAAACAGCAAAATAAATACATATAAATGATATACTGTATATATCAATGTATATGTATGTATATATATATATATGTATATATATATATATATATATGAGTGTGTATGTTACTCATCAGTTACTCAGTACTTGAGTAGTTTTTTCACAACATACTTTTTACTTTTACTCAAGTAAATATTTGGGTGACTACTCCTTACTTTTACTTGAGTAATAAATCTCTAAAGTAACAGTACTCTTACTTGAGTACAATTTCTGGCTACTCTACCCACCTCTGCTCCTGGCATCTCTCCTCGCGCTGTCATGTTTCTTTTTGGCACTTTGGGGGCGGGTATGCTTAGACGGCCCCTTCTTTTTGATTGGTCAGGCGAAAAATGCTGAAAAATGCTCAGAGCCAATCAGAAGTATAGCAGGGCGGGTCATCGTCAATATGTATCAAGATTTACGGAGGAAGAAGTGGATAAAAAAAATGTTGCGCGCTGATGAAGGTTATTTCATACCACATAAACACAATACAGGGTAATACAAAATGTGACCCAAATAAACAGAGGTGGGTAGAGTAGCCAGAAATTGTACTCAAGTAAGAGTACTGTTACTTTAGAGATTTATTACTCAAGTAAAAGTAAGGAGTAGTCACCCAAATATTTACTTGAGTAAAAGTAAAAAGTATGTTGTGAAAAAACTACTCAAGTACTGAGTAACTAATGAGTAACATACACACACATATCATATATATATAAAAATATATATATATATACACACACACACACACACACACACACACACACACACACACACACATACATATATATACATATATATATATATATACTGTATATATATACATACATTGATATATACAGTATATAGTTTATATTTATTTATTTTGCCATTTTTGTTTACATGTTAAAGGTGTTTTAATGAATATACATGCATGTTTAACACATATAGATTCCTTTCTTTCATGAAGACAAGAATATAAGTTGGTGTATTACCTGATTCTGATGACTTGCATTGATTGTAATCAGACAGTAGTGATGATAACATCCACGTTTTCAAATGGAGGAGAAAAAAAGTTCCTCCTTTCTGTCTAATACCACATGAAAGTGTTTGGTTTTTGGCATCTAATTTGTCCAGCTTCCATATTCGTTTTTATACACTTTACAAGAAATACATTGGCGGCAAACTCCGTAGCTTGCTAGCTTGTTTGCGCTGGCTTTCGGAGACTCTTATTTTGAAAGCGCAGGCGCCATGGAGCGGCACATTTATTGTGAAGACAGGAACTGTGCAGTCAGTCTTTAGGCTTTTGACGGGATGTACGGTTGAAATAAAAAAGGGTCTTTTTTCCTTCACACTTTTGATTGATTGATTGGAACTTTTATTAGTAGATTGCACAGTACAGTACATATTCCGTACAATTGACCACTAAATGGTAACACCCGAATACGTTTTTCAACTTGTTTAAGTCAGGTCATGTGACCACCTGGCTCTGTTTGATTGGTCCAACGTCACCAGTGACTGCATCTGATTGGTGGAACGGAGTGAACGTCACCAGTGACTGTATTTGTTGAAACACAGGCACTATGAAGGTCTGTCTGACAGACCAAAACAAACAAAGCGTGCATTAACAGATTGATAAAAATTAGTAGCGAGTAGCGAGCTGAATGTAGATAAAAGTAGCGGAGTAAAAGTAGCGTTTCTTCTCTATAAATATACTCAAGTAAAAGTAAAAGTATGTTGCATTAAAACTACTCTTAGAAGTACAATTTATCCCAAAAGTTACTCAAGTAGATGTAACGGAGTAAATGTAGCGCGTTACTACCCACCTCTGCAAATAAATAATAAGACAACAAACACCATAATCACATCTTTCAGCCAGAACTGGTCCACCAGCAATAACATACATTTTAAAATGTTAATAATAGCTTTTAATAATGTATTCTGAAACAGTTTAAAATAATCAGAGAACTGACTAACACTGACCCTACACAATAGAGATGCGCGGTTTGCGGGCACAACCGCGGAGTCTGCGGATTATCCGCGGATCGGGCGGATGAAATTAAAAAAAAATTAGATTTTATCCGCGGGTCGGGTCGGGCGGTTGAAAAAAAAAAATATAGATTTTAAATAGATTCAGGCGGGTGGCAGTTAAACCAATTCGGAAATATATATATATACCGTATTTTCCGCACTATTAGCCGCACCTAAAAACCACAAATTTACTCAAAAGCTGACAGTGCGGCTTATAACCCAGTGCGCTTTATATATGGATTAACAGCAGCTGATATTCCTGTGAACCGCACTGTGGATACAACGGGAGCACGTACGGTGAATATTCGCACTACAGGGAATGAGAAGTCATCCTTCACTGTGGTTCTAGCTTGCCATGCTAATGGCCAGAAACTTCCACCCATGGTGATATTCAAAAGGAAGACCTTGCCAAAAGAGACCTTTCCAGCCGGCGTCATCATAAAAGCTAACTCGAAGGGATGGATGAAGAAAAGATGAGCGAGTGGTTAAGGTAAGTTTACGCGAAGAGGCCGGGTGGCTTTTTTCACGCAGCTCCGTCCATGTTGATATACGACTCCATGCGCGCCCACATCACGCTGGTTTTTAATATATTATTAAAGTTTGACTGACCTATCTGACTGTTTTTTTGACATTCCTTTAGCGCAGTTAGATGCGGCTTACAACACGGGGCGGCTTATAGGTGGACAAAGTTTTGAAATATGCCGTTCATTGAAGGCGCGGCTTATAACCCAGGGCGCCTTATGGTGCGGAAAATACGGTAGTTAAATGTTGTTACCCACATACGAAAAACGAGCAGGCACCTGCAGCATATGCCACAACAGAAGAAAAAAAAAAGAAGAGATGGACACTTTTACGGAGCGGAGAAGGGACGCCTCGCCGGGGTCCGGGACCGAGGCCCCTTCCCCCGAGAGGGCCCCACCGGGAGCCGTAGCTGAGGCGATCCGCGAGAAGGGCCCGACACACGTCCAGGGTCACCACCGCGCCCACCGCACCGACACGCCGCCTCGTCCGCCTTCGCCGCGGCCGGCGTCACGCGCAGCAGGTAAGCAGCTTACCTGCCCGCCACCCCCGTGGCCGGGGGCTCGTAACAGGGGTCACTCCGCGCGCTCCGCCCGCGCATCTTACCTGCCCGCCACCCCTGTTGCCGGGGGCGCGTAACAGGGGTCACTCCGCGCGCAGTGCGCTCACGAAAGGGGTGGGGCTCACCCTGGTTGATATAGACAGCAGGACGGTGGCCATGGAAGTCGGAACCCGCTAAGGAGTGTGTAACAACCCACCTGCCGAATCAACTAGCCCTGAAAATGGATGGCGCTGGAGCGTCGGGCCCATACCCGGCCGTCGCCGGCAGCGAGATGCGCTAGGAGGTGCGCTCGGCGCGGCTCCCATATGATTGCGCACTGGTGTGCGTCTGGGCCGTGACAGCGTGGCACGCGAATGTCTGTGCTGCATTGGATCAGTCTGCTTTCTTTAACAGGCAAAAGCTTTATAACCTCACTAATGCCTTGCATCGTCTATATTAGATATATAACAACGGGCGGGTGCGGTGTTGGTTAAATGTTAATTCGGGTAGATGGCGGATGGTTGACGACTTTCTGATGCGGTTGCGGATGAAATAATTGCCTATCCGCGCATCTCTACTACACAACTATGTTGCACAATTAAGCCTTTTTTTTTTTTAAAGCGAAAGAGGTAATTTCAACAGGTACAGCATCCTATGTCATATCTACATGTAATAAGATTTGTAACAAGGCAAACCGTTTGTAAATTGGTCGAAAATCGAGCAAGTTATGGTAATTTAATTAGTACATGTACCATTGACATCAATGTAATGATTGAGGCTAGATGTCCGAGGTAAGATGGCTACAACGTTGCTACACTGGAGAATGATTGGTCATATGAAAAATGCTCACAGCCAATCAGAAAGGAGGGGCCGTCTAAGCATACCCGCCCCCAAAGTGCCAAAAAGAAACATGAGAGCGCGAGGAGAGATGCCAGGAGTACACAGAGCGCGCAGAAAGGCGCCGCGCGCGCACAGAAAGGCACCGCGCGCTCACAGAAAGGCACCACGCGCGTGCAAAAGGGTGTCGCGCACGGAGTGGAGAATCAGCGAGCGATAACAGTTTTTATGCGCTCGGATTTTTGGCACTAATGTGACGCCATACACACCCTCCGGCTGCGGCCGCGTGCAGACAAGTCCTTCCGTAGTCGTCGGCGGCGTCAATGTCGAACCCTGAAAGAGATATGCAAACGCCAATGTAACGTGACGTCAAGGAGGTGCCGACATTAATGTACCTGAGGACAGCAGCTTCCTGCAGCAATCAGGGAAGCCGGCGAGGGCTGCTAGGTGTAGCGGCAACATCCCATGAACGCCTCTCCTAGAGCGATAAAAAGACAAGTTATTACAAGACAGTGAGGTTATGCACATTAGGTTTTTTTTATATTTATATTATATTATATTATATTATTATATATTATATATTATTATATATTATATATTATTATATATATTATATATATATTATATAATATATTATATTACATTATATTTATATTATTTATATTATATATTTATATTTATTTTTATATTTTGTTTTTTTTGTATTTAGATGTGTGTGAAGCCTTCAATCGGTTCCTGCTTTTTTTACACAAGACTTTTGCGACTCTTCTGCCGTGTAAGACCTGTCTGTCTGTACAGCGATTTGAAAAAATGTGTTTGTAACTTTGATTGATTGATTGAAACTTTTATAAGTAGATTGCACAGTGAAGTACATATTCCGTACAATTGACCACTAAATGGTAACACCCCAATAAGTTTTTCAACTTTTTTTTAAGTCGGGGTCCACGTTAATCAATTCGTGGTAATTTCCCCTTGACTTTCCTTATACTCACCACTAGTCAGCACCTTGCAGCCATTCACACCATTCACATACCTGCCAACTTTTGAAATCAGAAAAACCTAGTAGCCAGGGTCCAGGGGCCGCAGGCCCCGGTAGGTCCAGGACAAAGTCCTGGTGGGGGGTTCAGGTTCGCCCCCCCGACGCAAAATGATTATTAGCATTCAGACAGGTTAAAATGTTGCTAAAACCATCACTTTTCTATCAGTCACAGTGACTTTTCAAAACAAAAATATTACAGCAAAAATCATATGGGTTGATTGACATGTTTATTCTGTAAGCTAACTTCAATAGTTTGAAATTATTTTGACAGTTAATGCCAGTTATCCTGTCAACCTTTCACAAGACTTCAATTTGTTCATTGAAAGTATAAACAGTATAAACACTTTTTACAGTAAACAAATGGTAAAACAGTACTAAACAATTCCATTGGTGTCATTATTAACTTTCTGTCCAAGCTTGTATAATCTACTGCCTTGTTCAATTGTAAAAAATATTCTGTGCCTAAAATTCACATTTCTATCACAATTATCATACTGTAAACATGGTAAGCTAACTTCATTAAAATTAATAGTCCTGTCAATAGCATGGAATTACAATTCAAATGTAGTTTTTTTTGTAAGCCTTTCAAAAGAATTCAAAATATGAAAAATTCATGAAAATTAATTGAAGCCATCAGACACTTGAAAAGTGGCACATCACATCTCTAATGTAATCATTTGAACTTTTCAACAGAAATAGCACTGCAAAAATATTAAGGACATACTTCTGTATTTTGGTAGTTATGCTGTCAACATTTAACAAGATTTCTTCAACTTGGACTTGAAAGCATAAATAGTATAAACACTTTTAACAGTATGTCGTGCTGTGAAATACAGCCGACAGGATTGCGCACCAAACACGAAGCAAGGCCAAAGCGCATGCGGTGCAGGAGAACAAAGGACTTCTTTCATTTAAGGTTTGTGATGAACCATCAAACTCATTCGTTAAAAGGACTCTATAGTAATATAAAGCGAATTTTTCTGGACATTATCATGCAAGAAAAGTTTATTTTTGGGACCGCGATCACCGCGTAATGATTTTTAAAGGTTGCATTACAAACATTTAACTGTCCCATGTGATCAGCCAGTGCGATTGGAAATCCATGCTCAATTATTGCCTCCGTAAATAAAACTTCGGCATTTATCACATCCAAAGAATCTGTTTGGGCGACGAAAAACGTTGAAAGTTTTCCACTTGTATCGCTAGCAACGGCATTAGACTTGTGTTTTTTTGTCCCAACGTGGTCTTTTACATAACTAATTCCTCCGTGTCCGATCGAAAAATCTTGTCTGCACAAGGTGCAATTCGCGTAGTTTTCACCTTTTTTTTTAATTAATGAAAAACCGTATTTTTTTATCACTGCAACCGTAACTCGGAATAGGTTGATGAAAACCGTACGAATTACGGGAAAACCGGAGTAGTTGGCAGGTATGATAATTCCATACGACAATCTTATTAATACACACAAGTATATTAAAGGTCATATACTGACTTGGCAACGCTGGCTCTGTGTTTGACAAGCGCTGTGATGATGAGCTCATGGCCGTAGCGCGCGGCGATGTGAAGAGCAGTGTTTCTGTCCTTGTCCACACAATCAATTTCAGCTCCTGCGACACACACACATATAATATACTGAATATAATGCATACTGGCTATTCCCCATGAAAACACCCAATTAACAATCTGTGCCTTACTGTTTTGAATGAGGGCCTGAGAGCAGGAGAACCTGCCGTGAGTAGCTGCCATATGGAGGGGAGTCTTCCCATCTTTACTCTGTACAAATGGACAATAGATTTTGTGCGATTAGATACATCAAAGTGCGTCACGGCATGAGGAGGTTCAATAACTGCTGAAGTCTTGTGGGAAAATGGAGCTAGCCGTGATTATCACCCACACATATTCCACGAGCAGCCTGCAGCCTTAGGGGGCCCCTTCGCCTCCCCCATCATGCCCCATATGCTTGTGCATCTTGAGGCTCCATTTGTCCTCATATCCCTTTCCATCAGCACTACCATAGCTATTGACAAGTCGCATGCAGGCGTGCTTATACAACACACGCTCCATGCTATTTCATCAAAGTGTGTGTGGGTGTGTATTTGCCAGTAATATTTACTTGTATGAGTCTGTCAGTGTCTGTGCTAAACCATACTTGCCAACCTTGAGACCTCCGATTTCGGGAGGTGGGGGGCGTGGACGGGGGTGGGGCGGGGGCGTGGTCGGGGGCGTGGTTAAGATATATATATATAGGAAATACTTAACTTTCAGTGAATTCTAGCTATATATATATATATATATATATATATATATATATATATATATATATATATATATATATATATATATATATATATATATATATGCATAAATAAATAAAAGAAATACTTGAATTTCAGTGTTCATTTACTTACACATATACACACACATAACACTCATCTACTCATTGTTGAGCAGGGCCGGCCCGTGGCATAGGCCGTATAGGCAAATACTAAGGGCGCCGTCCATCAGGGGGCGCCACGCCAGTGCCACAAATTTTGGAGAAAAAAAAATAAAAAATTAAAAACTTGGTACTATTATTTCTAAATACAAAAAATAATCCCACGTTAATTAAAATGCAAAGTAAAGCCTATTTAATAGAAATATTATTTGTTACAACATTACGCCCCCCCCCGCACGGTGCGCCCCCTCCCTTCCCGTATCATGACTCTTTTTGGACGTCACCACATCAAAAAATCAACACAAGATGTCAAAACGGCCAAAACTGTCAGGTGCCCAGGGAAGAAAAAAGAGAAAAGAAGAGGAGAAGAAACGAGAAAAGACAGAGGTAGCAGGTAGGTAACGTTAGCCTACATGAAATTATTTGTCTGTTACAGAATGTGATAGTAACCTGGCTTTTTAGCATTAAGCTAATGTTACATGATTCGGCAATTGCTAATCAATAAATAGCTAGTTCTGTTTTAACGTCGGGTTAATATTGTGGAGGGGGCTAAATTGTTATGGAAAATAATAATGTAACGTTAGGTAATTACAGTACTCCCACCTTACATTCCTCAGGGACATTTGTATTAGATCTTTTAAGCAGGTGTTTTTTGTTTACATTGTTATTGCCTTCTGGTTAGCTAATGTTTGCCCTGCAGGTATACTTGCCAACCTTGAGACCTCCGATTTCGGGAGGTGGGGTGGGGGGTCGGGGTTGGGGTGGGGCGTGGTTGGGGTCGGGGCGTGGTTAAGAGGGGAGGAGTATATTGACAGCTAGAATTCACGATTCTACATCCTGAAAATATGCAAACAAAATTGTGTTTAGATAATTGATACTTCAAACTTGCATGAATAAATCGTAAGGAATTTAACATAACTTGGCTTCTGAGAGCTTCAAAATGTAATGAATAAAATGCTAAAGTTGTTGATAAACAAGCAATTATTTTAATAATTAAATATTGTCATTTTAAATGAATTATTATGATCATTTAAAATTAATTATTTCAAAATGTTTATTTTAATGTATAATTCTATGGCTGGATGTAATAAGGAGTCAGAAAAAATACAAATAAAAATACAATTAATTTTGATGTTTTTAGCAAAATATAGTAAAAATGTATTTAGTTTTTTTTTTTTTTTAAATTAATAGATATATTTATTTTTAGGTAAGATAAACATAATAATACCATTCATCTCTAGTCTGGATGATTTAGTTCTTGTCACCCTGTTGTCCTCCCGTCGTGAAAAAAGGCTGTCCTCACTCAGGTCCGCATGGAGCTGGAGGGGGCGTGGCCTCCAGCTCCGGCTGAAAATCGGGAGATTTTCGGGAGAATATTTGTCCCGGGAGGTTTTCGGGAAAGGCGCTGAATTTCGGGAGTCTCCCGGAAAATTCGGGAGGGTTGGCAAGTATGCCTGCAGGTAATAGTCACTTTTCCACCCCTTTATATATTAGGTATAGTTGTAAGTAAAAAAAAAAGGTCAAAGACAAAGCTATTCGGTTTCTTGTGAGTATATACACTTCACTGCCGATGTGGGGGGGGGGGGGGGGGGGGGGGGGCCCACCTAAAATCTTGCCTAGGGCGCCAGATTGGTTAGGGCCGGGCCTGTTGTTGAGTAAGGGTTGAATTGTCCATCCTTGTTCTTTTCTCTGTCACTATTTCAGAACACACACATTATACAAATATACATTATAAAATCAATAAGAAAACGGGAGCTCTAATTTGGGAGTCTGAATTAGGATCAGAAGTTCCTATATAAACATTGCGCACTCACGTCGCCTTTTTGTATCGATTACTGCAGCTGTGCACTTGGATTCATTCACAAATACAAACTACAACTCACAAACACTTTAGAGTTAGGCTCCACCATCAGAATGTGTACTTAAACTTATAAAGATCACATGGATATTATTCAGTGAGTTGATTCACCAAAACTAACCTGTTATACAGGAAGGAAAAAGCACACAGGACGTTTCAATTGTTCACAGACTGGTCGCGCTCATCAGAATGACAAGACACTTCCGGTCTGCAGGTGATAGCATTCAATTGGGAAGAAACGCCCTACTGCCCCCTACTGACCAATGTGAATACTGATAAATGTGTAATGACAGCTCCAAAAACGAATTCAAACCACAAAATAAAATAAATAAATCAACACAAAAATGTGACACATTATGGGTGGGTCACATATGCATGTACAGTAGATGGCAGTATTGTCCTGTTTAAAAGTGTCACAACATTGCTGTTTACGGCAGACGAACTGCTTTACGGTCGACGGAAACTTGACTGCTGTTGTTGTGTGTTGTTACCGCGCTTGTAGGACGTTAATGAAACTGCCTAACAATAAACCCACATAAGAAACCAAGAACTCGCCCTCGATCATTAACTGATTATATTGTGGGAAAGCGGACGTGTGAACAGGCTGTCAACACGTCACTCAGGTCCGCCTGAATTTCGGGAGAAAATTTGTCCCGGGAGGTTTTCGGGAGAGGCGCTGAATTTCGGGAGTCTCCCGGAAAATCCGGGAGGGTTGGCAAGTATGTGCTAAACCCACCCGCAGGTTGATGTGTGCTCCATGGGCCAACAGTAGCTCTTGGCACAGCGCCCCCTGGCGTGAGGAGGAGGCAAAGTGAAGGGCAGAAAACCCCCTCTCGTTGACCTACGGGAAAGTAAATCATACGGTTCAATGAGACATATTTCGTTTTATAGTGGTACCTCAACGTACAAGTTTTTTTTTTTTAGACAAGTGCTGTCTATCAACAAAATGTGAAGGGAAGTGCTGAAAATAAAAAATGGACAATATTCATTGAATTAATGAAATAAATAATCAAAACATGATAGGGGTAGGTGCATGTGCCTCACAATACGAAGGTCCTGAGTAGTCCTGAGTTCAATCCCGGGCTCGGGATCTTTCTGTGAGGAGTTTGCATGTTCTCCCCGTGGGGATAGGCCCCTCCCACCTCCAAAGACATGCACCTGGGGATAGGCCCCTCCCACCTCCAAAGACATGCACCTGGGGATAGGTTGATTGGCAACACTTAATGGTCCCTCGTGTGTGAATGTGAGTGTGAAAGTTGTCGGTCTATCTGTGTTGGCCGTGCGATTAGGTGGCGACTTGTCCAGGGTGTACCCTGCCTTCCGCCCGAACGCAGCTGCGATAGGCTCCGGCACCCCCCGCGACCACAAAAGGGACAAGCGGTACAAATGGATGGATGACCGTTCGAGCGCATCACTTGCCAGTCTGCACATTAGTGAAATAAAATGAGTCGATAACACCAGCAAAGGATGTTAAAATAACATCTACACAGCAGACATTTATCCATGACAATATCATACCTGCCAACTTTTGAAATCAGAAAAACCTAGTAGCCAGGGTCCAAGGGCCGCAGGCCCCGGTAGGTCCAGGACAAAGTCCTGGTGGAGGGTTCAGGGCTTCGCCCCCCGACGCAAAATGATTATTAGCATTCAGACAGGTTAAAATGTTGCTAAAACCATCACTTTTCTATCAGTCACAGTGACTTTCCAAAACAAAAATCATATGGGTTGATTGACATGTTTATTCTGTAAGCTAACTTCAATAGTTTGAAATTATTTTGACAGTTAATGCCAGTTATCCTGTCAACCTTTCACAAGACTTCAATTTGTTCATTGAAAGTATAAACAGTATAAACACTTTTTACAGTAAACAAATGGTAAAACAGTACTAAACAATTCCATTAAAAAAAAATTTGGTGTCATTATTAACTTTCTGTCCAAGCTTGTATAATCTACTGCCTTGTTCAATTGTAAAAAATATTCTGTGCCTAAAATTCACATTTCTATCACAATTATCATACTGTAAACATGGTAAGCTAACTTCATTAAAATTAATAGTCCTGTCAATAGCATGGAATTACAATTCAAATGTAGTTTTTTTGTAAGCCTTTCAAAAGAATTCAAAATATGAAAAATTCATGAAAATGAATTGAAGCCATCAGACACTTGAAAAGTGGCACATCACATCTCTAATGTAATCATTTGAACTTTTCAACAGAAATAGCACTGCAAAAATATTAAGGACATACTTCTGTATTTTGGTAGTTATGCTGTCAACATTTAACAAGATTTCTTCAACTTGGACTTGAAAGCATAAATAGTATAAACACTTTTAACAGTATGTCGTGCTGTGAAATACAGCCGACAGGATTGCGCACCAAACACGAAGCATGGCCAAAGCGCATATGCATGGTGCAGGAGAACAAAGGACTTCTTTCATTTAAGGTTTGTGATAAACCATCAAACTCATTCGTTAAAAGGACTCTATAGTAATATAAAGCAAATTTTTCTGGACATTATCATGCAAGAAAAGTTTATTTTTGGAACCGCGATCACCGCGTAATGATTTTTAAAGGTTGCATTACAAACATTTAACTGTCCCATGTGATCAGCCAGTGCGATTGGAAATCCATGCTCAATTATTGCCTCCGTAAATAAAACTTCGGCATTTATCACATCCAAAGAATCTGTTTGGGTGACGAAAAACGTTGAAAGTTTTCCACTTGTATCGCTAGCAACGGCATTAGTCTTGTGTTTTTTTGTCCCAACGTGGTCTTTTACATCGCTAATTCCTCCGTGTCCGATCGAAAAATCTTGTCAGCACAAGGTGCAATTCGCGTAGTTTTCACCCTTTTTTTTTTTTTAAATTAATGAAAAAACGTATTTTTTATCACTGCAACCGTAACCCGGAATAGGTTGATGAAAACCGTACGAATTACGGGAAAACCGGAGTAGTTGGCAGGTATGCAATATGGAACAGCTGCTGATCGTGTGTTTGATGTCGAAGCAGCTTGAAAGAGATACTGTAGAAGTGGAACATCGATTCACGAAAACCCTCTATTTGCGAACTTTTAGTTAGTAAGTTTAAGAGGATTTTACTTTTTTCCATCCATCCATCCATTTTCTACCGCTTATTCCCTTTGGGGTCGCGGGGGGCGCTGAAGCCTATCTCAGCTACAATCGGGCGGAAGGCGGGGTACACCCTGGACAAGTCGCCACCTCATCGCAGGGCCAACACAGATAGACAGACAACATTCACACTCACATCCACACACTAGGGCCAATTTAGTGTTGCCAATCAACCTATCCCCAGGTGCATGTCTTTGGCAGTGGGAGGAAGCCGGAGTACCCGGAGGGAACCCACGCAGTCACGGGGAGAACATGCAAACTCCACACAGAAAGATACCGAGCCCGGGATTGAACCCAAGACTACTCAGGACCTTCGTATTGTGAGGCAGATGCACTAACCCCTCTGCCACCGTTTTACTTTTTTATTTAAATTATTGTAGCAACATGGTTGTTAACATTTTTTAAATTGATTGCAAGTCATTTCAATGGCCGACGTTGACTTGAGATACAAGTGTGTTGAGTTAAGAGCTCCGCCACAGAACCAATTAGGCTTGTAAGTTGAGGTACTAGGATTTTTAAACACAGACGTTTGACCGTACCTGGTTGACGCGGGCCCCGGTCTTGATGAGCTCACTGACCACCACGTCCTGCCCGTTGTAACACGCCAAATGGAGTGGGGTGTTGCCGAAGGCATTCACCTCGTTCACCTGAGCGGAGCAACATGTTATAATATCACATTAAACCTTCATCTCAGGGCTTTCAATCGATCGCGGCTGCACTTTTTGGTTTGTCTTGGAAGACGTTTAGCCTCTCATCCGGTCAGACTTCATCTGATCAATCAGACTACATCTGACCAATCTAAGTCGAACTGATGAAGCCTACCGTATTTTTCGGACTATAAGACGCACTTAAAATCCTTTCATTTTCTCAAAACTCGACAGTGCGCCTTATAACCCGGTGCGCCTAATGTACGGAATAACTCTGGTTGTGCTTACCGACCTCAAAGCTATTTTCTTTGGTACATGGTGAAATGATAAGTGTGACCAGTAGATGGCAGTCACACACTGCAATATGACTCAAGTAAACAACACCAAAATTGTACATGTTCCATTAAAAGTATAGGACATTACACACGGCGCTCAAAAATCCATCAAAATGTTTTAGTAGGACTTTGGTAAGCTATGAAGTCACACCGCTTGATGGATTGTACTGTGCTTCAACATAGGAGTATTATTATGGTGTGTGTACCAGAGGTGTGGACTCGAGTCACATGACTTGGACTCGAGTCAGACTCGAGTCATGAATTAGATGACTTTAGACTCGACTTGACAAAATGTAAAAAGACTTGCAACTCGACTTAGACTTTAACATCAATGACTTGTGACTTCACTTGGACTTGAGCCTTTTGAATTGACATGACTTGACATGACTTGCTACTTTCCCCAAAACCCAAAGATGAAAAAGTTATTCGGGAGCGCTCCGTATTTTTCATTGTGTACTTGTCTATCAGCGTTGCGTGTGTCAGCTGGTGTGCTCTCAGTACAACAGCCAATCAAATTAGATCTACTTTGTTTTCATCACACAGCATTCATCCAATCAAATTGCAGGACAACCAACGAAGAAGACATGTCCAAACCACACGCCAGTGAACAAAAAATGATACCTAAAATAATTTTGCTTGGGTATAAAAATTACGAGGTGGTCAACACAAAACGGTTTGCAGTATGCAACACATGCGGTTCCAAAATGACTGATGGAGAGGCAACAACTTCCAACTTCGTCCGGCATTTGAAGTTGCACAAAGAACGGTAAGTTTTGAATGTAGGATAACATTTATTGGCTAAGTAACGTGACTTTTATTTGCTGTGTAGTTAAATCAGTGAGGCTGTAAACTCACTGCTAACGTTATAACGTTATTGCAAACACGGGAATCTGTTGCAGTTCACTACCTTATTCATACTTTTTGTTCAGTGATTTTTTTTAAGCAGGGTTACGTTAGTCAATATATCACACGTAACGTTAGACGGCGGTCAGCAGCACCGCGTATTTTAGCCACCTAAAAAAAGACAAAAATAGTAAAATAAAGGTCAGTTAAAATGTATACTATATTATGAATATGTGTACCGTTTTAGCTAGCTTTCTGACATACTGTTGGTTGTTTACCTCAGTGGTCCCCAACCACCGGGCCGCGGCCCGGTACTGGTCCGTGGATCGATTGGTATCGGGCCGCACAAGAATTTTTTTTTTTTTCTTTTTTTAATTAAATCAACATAAAAAACACAAGATACACTTACAAGTAGTGCACCAACCCAAAACAACTCTCTCCCCCTTTTGTTCTGGGCATTGAACATGAAGACTCTTCCTTCACTGTTCCGAGTGGCCATGAGAGTCTTGGCAGTGCCTGCCTCCAGTGCTCCAGTGGAGCGAGTTTTCAGCCATGGTGGCATCATACTACGCCCCCATCGTGCACAAATGACTGACAGACTCTTGGCTAATTTGGTCTTTTGCAAATGCAATGCAGCATAGGGCCCTGACATATAAAAAGTACAACTTTTTTGTTATGTTCACGTATATGTCATGTTTTTTCAATGTTAACACTTTTGTACAAATAAGTACATTTGCACTTTATTTTTCAATGTGTTTGTTCTGTAAAGGAATGAGTTAATGTTTAAAATGACTGGTTAATAGTGCTATTATAAAGTGCAATGTCAGCACAATTTTCTTTCCTGCAATTTAAAATGCACTTGTTTTAATAAATAAATACAGCGTTTGAAAAGCATACACAATCTGTGTTAATATATTAGTCTGTGGTTAAAAGGACTTGAAAGGACTCGAAACTCAAAATGCAGGACTTAGGACTTGACTTGAGACTTTCCAGTCTTGACTTTGGACTTGACTCGGGGCTTGCCTGTCTTGACTCGGGACTTGACTCGGACTTGAGGGCAAAGACTTGAGACTTACTTGTGACTTGCAAAACAATGACTTGGTCCCACCTCTGGTATGTACAAGGTAAGACATTATCTGGTGTTTTGTTTCGCAATATTATGCAAAAGCAACTTTTCTTACCTTCTGGTACCTGCTGATCTGTATTTGGGATCTGCACAAGTCCTAAAAATGTGCGCGAGTCGCCTTTGTAGTCTGTGACGACCCCGTAGTCGATAAGCTTCTTCTTGTTATGTGACATTCATCCTCCTCTGTTGCCATTTCTAATATAAAGTAGTGTAAAGTTCTTACTTTTATCTGTCAGTAAACTCGCCATGAAAGCACTAAAACAAACCGGTGTAGTGAGTTTAATTATTCATCCAAGGAACTTTAGTAATTAGAGGGTTCCGGTCAGACGTTTTTTTTCACGTTGTTGTTGCACTAGTGAGCCACGGATGAGGAGATGCTGCTCCGTTATTGATTGAAGTAAATTCTGAATGTCATTAAAACAGTTAGCGCCATCTTTTGACTCTTCTTCCACTCCCGTCCTTGCACGCTACACCGCTACAACAGAGATGACGGGGAGAAGACGCTGTCGAAGGTGAGCCACGTAAATAAGACCGCCCACAAAACGGCGCATCCTAAAGAGACTGTCAGAAAGCGACTTGAAGAAAAAATGTGACCAAGACACAGGAAATGGTTTTGGATCCGAGGAAAGTGACTGACCATGAGCCAGTGGTCATCAAAAATCAGGAAATCACCCAGGTATCCTCATATAAATATTTAGGGGTTCATATTGATAATCTTCTCTGCTGGAAGACACATATTGACAAACTGTGCAATAGACTGCAACAGAGGCTATATTTTTTGCGAAGATTAAGATTGTACGGCGTAAGCAGCCACATCATGATGATTTTCTACCGTGCATTGTAGAGAGCATCATTAGATACGGGATCACCTCATGGTTTGGCAACCTAACCGTTAAGCTAAAAAGCAAACTGGCCAGCATGCATAAAACGGCAATGAAAATCGTAGGGAGGAAAGAATATGAGCCTATACAGAGCATCTATGAGCAGGCAGTTAGGAAAAAAGCTAAGAAAATTATTTCCAACTCACAACATCCACTCTTTCCTGAATATGGAACCCTGCCATCAGGGAGAAGACTCCGGGTCCCACTATGCAAATTTAACCGCCTTAAATTATCATTTGTCCCAGCCTCCATTAAGCTGACCAACAATGTGCAATAGAATTTTAATACATAGGTTAGCACTTTTTTAGCACATAGCACTTTAGCACATAGCACTTTAGAACTAAGCACTTTAGCACACAGCACTTTATCCATGAGCTCTAGTGCAATGCACATTGGTACTTTATCTTTATCTCCATACTGTAGATTTTATGCCTACATCAAAGTGCCACCTATGTCTATCAAGCTCCATGTTCTGATGTTTAAATGTTAGTTGTATGGTTGTGTCTGTGCTTGTGTTTTTGTTCTGTTGTTTTTGGGTATGTTAAGAAAGCAATGATGCACTGTGCCCAAGACAAATTTCCCCGCGGGGACAATAAAGTTGAACCTTGAACCTTGAACCTTGAAGATGATGTGTAAAACATCATCTATGCAACATTTTGACCAAAGAACCATCATTACATGTTATGTAGACCACAAGGAAGTCTTTTACACTTAGAAAAAAAATAATAATAATAATATGACCCCTTTAATGCGCCCTATAATCCGGTGCACCTTTTATATGAAAATAGACCTGACTAGACCCGCTCGTCGGCAGCACGCCTTATAATCCGGTGCGCCCTATGGTCCGGAAAATACGATACTCGGATGAGAGGCGAAACATCTTCCGAGACAAACCAAACAGTGCAAATGGGATGGTTTGAATGCCCTGAGATGACAATGACCTGGATGAAGGAGAAGATTCCTAGACATAGCAAGTGCACAATGCTGACCTGGACGCCCAGGCCGAGCAGGTAGTGTACGGTGCTACTCATCCCACTGGAGGCAGCTGCATGGAGAGGTGTATAAGCCTTCTTGTCCTTACAGTCCACCTCTGCTCCACTACTCACCAATAATTTAACTACTTCCAGATGACCTGGAACAGAGGAAGGAACAGGAGATGAGAAGATTGGACACAGGCAAACTTCTGCATTATTTATTCAACAAGTTGGGCTAGGCCCCTTATTTGCACAATCAAAGCTCAGTTGCAACTGCCCGCATTTGAAATGGCCAGCTGTGTTTGATATATTTGTCAATTGAGCACGTTCTGAGGTTGTCTTACCCATGTAGGCTGCCCAGTGGATGGCCCTCCTGTCCTTCTTGTCAAACGCATTAATGTTAGCTCCTCTGGACAGCAGCAACTTCACCATCTGTAAACGCCAAAGTCAATTTAACATCCGCTGGCGTCCGCAAAATGGAAGGAGACTCCGACCTCCGTGTGTCCGCTGAAGGCGGCGTGGTGCAGAGCGGTGCGCCCTGCCCGGTCAGACACGTTGACATTGCTGAGGAGCGGCACTAAGGCCTCGGCGCAGCGCACGGCCTTGTTGCTCGCCGCCACGTGGAGCGGCGTCTGCCAGTTCTTGTCCCTGGCGTTGACGTCGGCGCTGTGCTTCAGCAACACCGCCACTGCATCCTGCAAAGACAAAGATCGTGAGAAAGGACGTGCAATAGAAAACATTTTTTTGTAATCTTAATGCACCCGCATTAGGGGTGTAACAGTACGTGTATTTGTATCGAACCGTTTTGGTACGGGGGTGTGCGTGTGTGTGTGTGCGTGTGTTACGGACACCAAAGCCCTGTCTGTCTGTTATTTCACTTGACCTTTTTCTGTGTTGATTGAGCTGTGTTGAAGCAGCAAAAAAGGACATTATGTTAAATGAAGAGTTTCTGTCTCTGATAGTTGATATAATAATGTAAGTGCATCATTAAGCCTACATGAACTCCATGGTGTTCAGGGATGAATAGTCTCTCCTATTGCTATTGTACTATTTTTTTCAGCTATAGTTACATTAATCATTAGTAATGGAGCAGTCTAGTTTTGAATGGCAGGGTCCCTGCTATCACATGTTGATAAAAATATAACATTTACATAATAAAAATCAACTACAGGCTTCCCAAATGCTGTAATAAATTTATGGCGTCACATTAGTGCCAAAAATCCGAGCGCATAAAAACTGTTATCGCGCGCTGATTCTCCACAGCGTGATGTGGGCGCGCATGGAGTCGTATATCAACATGGACGGAGCTGCGTGAAAAAAGCCACCCGGCCTCTTCGCGTAAACTTACCTTAACCACTCGCTCATCTTTTCTTCATCCATCCATCCCTTCGAGTTAGCTTTTATGATGACGCCGGCTGGAAAGGTCTCTTTTGGCAAGGTCTTCCTTTTGAATATCACCATGGGTGGAAGTTTCTGGCCATTAGCATGGCAAGCTAGAACCACAGTGAAGGATGACTTCTCATTCCCTGTGGTGCGAATATTCACCGTACGTGCTCCCGTTGTATCCACAGTGCGGTTCACAGGAATATCAAAAGTCAGTGGAACCTCGTCCATGTTGATAATGTTCTCTGGCCGGATCTTTTTTTCAGCTATCTTGTTTTTACAATATGCACGGAAAGTAGCCAGCTTTTCTTGAAAGTCTTTAGGCAGTTGCTGTGAAATAGTAGTCCGTGTGCGGATGGAGAGATTGCGTCTTTTCATGAACCGGAAACCTGTCGCTTAGTAGGAGCCATTTTGTGGTCTTTACAGATGTAAACACACAAAGGAAATGAAACGTAATATCCGCGCGCTTCTTCTTCTTCTTCTACGGGGGCGGGTGGTTGCTTACAGTAGAAGAAGAAGCGCTTCCTCTTCTATGGGGGCGGGTGCTTACCTTGGCGGTTGCTTGCGTAGAAGAAGAAGCACTTCCTCTTCTACGGGGAAAAAAGATGGCGGCTGTTTACCGTAGTTGCGAGACCGAAACTTTATGAAAATGAATCTTAATATTAATCCATATATAAAGCGCACCGGGTTATAAGCCGCACTGTCAGCTTTTGAGTAAATTTGTGGTTTTTAGGTGCGGCTAATAGTGCGGAAAATACGGTACATGTAATAAGATTTGTAACAAGGCAAACCGTTTGTAAATTGGTCGAAAATCGAGCAAGTTATGGTAATTTAATTAGTACATGTACCATTGACATCAATGTAATGATTGAGGTTAGATGTCCGAGGTAAGATGGCTACAACGTTGCTATGCTGGAGAATGATTGGTCATATGAAAAATGCTCACAGCCAATCAGAAAGAAGGGGCCGTCTAAGCATACCCGCCCCCAAAGTGCCAAAAAGAAACATGAGAGCGCCAGGAGAGATGCCAGGAGTACACAGAGAGCGCGCAGAAAGGCGTCGCGCGCGCGCAGAAAGGCACCGCGCGCGCGCAAAAAGGCACCGCGCGCGCGCAAAAAGGCACCGCGCGCGCGCAAAAAGGCACCGCGCGCGCGCAAAAAGGCACCGCGCGCGCGCAAAAAGGCACCACGCGCGCGCGAAAGGGTGTCGCGCGCGCGCACGAAGTGGAGAATCAGCGCGCGATAACAGTTTTTATGCGCTCGGATTTTTGGCACTATTGTGACGCCATATAAATTAAGCATGATGAGTTGACTTGAAACTGTTTAATGTTGCACTTTTTATATGTAGAAGAAATGTGTTGTCATTTTATTTAATCTGAGCAACAGTTTGAGGCAGTTTAATGTTGATTAACGTGAGCAGGATTATTATAGTGTTCCCAATGTTAAAAGGATAAAGCCATTGTTTACAAATTTGGTACATAAATAACCAAATAATTTATATTTTGTTGTTTTCTTACTGTACCGAAAATGAACCGAACCGTGACCTCTAAACCGAGGTACGAACTGAAAATGTTGTGTACCGTTACACCCCTAACCCACATAGCACGTTAAAACACACATCACCAGGGATTTGTCCATTTATGTCCACGTTGCACTTTGCTTATTGTGTATTACACAATTCCATGCCAGTAGATTAGGTACACTACCCTGCGTTGTCTCTCTTTTCTCCAGCACAACAGTGACAATAATCATTTCTGTCATTAACAACTCTTAGGTAGGTCAAGTCTAGGCGCTCGGTCTCAAATGACCAAACTATGAGGGGACATGCATCGTGACTCAAAGTGGTTACCTCGCTGCACGAGGCCACGGCACGGTGAAGAGGACTCAACCACTTGTTATCTTTGGCATTAACTCGGGCTCCTTGTGTGGGAAACAAAAAAAGATTTGAGTCAAATGAAAGCATCATCACTACATTTGACACATTTTTAAAAGGTTTAAAAAAACAACACATACATTGGACTGAAAAGGATAAGATAAAGCCTAAAATGTGGCTACGGGGCCATTTGAGGCACTAAGCTGGTTTTCTATTGTAAAGTAAATTTCCGTTTTTGTTTAAGTAGAATCTATATCTTCACTGTCGGATCACAAATATTTTCTAATTATTTGCATTTTATTTTTTACACAGGCCTTTTTAATGCATACATTGTTAGCTATAATTTAGACATCTCTTTTTGGTACTTATTGGGTCAAATCTGGGACCTCAGGTACTAATTTTCCTGCCATCTCATTTTTAAATGTGTGATGGCTTCAGGGCTGCAATGCTTAATTGATTAATTTGATTAATCAATTGAGTGTAACTGATTAAAATCAATCAAATGTGGACCGCATGGAGTGCCCAGAACTTTTAATACGAGCACATGGGAGCAGTGGTGTGTGTGTGTGGTGTAATCTGTTCTAATTTGAGATTAATCACGTTGAAATATTAAAGAATACAACTGATAAATGTTGCAATTTTGGGAAAATTAGCTGGGAAAAATTAATAGTATAGGGAAAAGAAAAAACTCATAATTTTAGGAGAAAAAGTCGTAATGGGATGGGGGTAATTTTACATGTATAATGTTGAAATGTTAAAGAAAAAAATATTGCTCTTATGTGTGGAAACTACAACCGCGTATTAAAAGTTCTGGGCACTCCATGCGGTCCACATTAATCATTGCAGCCCTATGGTGTAATCCAGGGGTGCTCATTACGTCGATCGCGAGCTACCGGTCGATCTCGGAGGGTGTGTCAGTCGATCACCAGCCAGGCATTAAAAAAATAGTCCTAAAAATGAGCGATCATAAATCTTCACTATGACGTCACTTTCGTCACTTGATTGACATTCACGGCACCCGAGGGTCTTCTGAGATGACGCTGGCTGCTGCCAGCTCGTTAAAATTACCGACTGGAAGGCGAGAAACACTTTATTTCAACAGACTCTGGCGCCGTACCTGTCGTCAAAACTCCAAAGACCGACTGCACAGTTGCACGGTTGCGCTAACAAAATAAAAGTCTCAGAAAGCTGGCGTGCACAAGCTAGCAAGCTACGGAGTTTGCCGACAATGTATTTCTTGTAAAGTGTATACAAAGGAGTACGGAAGCTGGACAAATAAGATGCCAAAAACCAACCACTTTCATGTGGTATTGCACAGAAAAGAGGACTTTTTTTCTCCTCCATTCGAAAATGCGGACATTATCAGCACCAATGTCTGATTCCAATCAATGCAAGTCATCAGAATCAGGTAATACACCAACTTATATTCTTGTCTTCATGAAAGAAAGGAATCTATGTGTTAAACATGCTTGTATTATCTTTAAACACCTTTAACTTATTAACAATATTAACTATATGTGCTAAACATGCTTGTATTATCTTTAAACACCTTTAAGTTGTTAACAATATTAACTATATGTATTAAACATTCTTGTATTATCATTAAACACCTTTAATTTTTTAACAATATTAACTATGTGTATTAAACATGCTTGTATTATCATTAAACACCTTTAATTTTTTAACAATATTAACTATATGTGTTAAACATGCTTGCATTATCTTTAAACACCTTTTACTTGTTAACAATATTAACTATATGTATTAAACAAACTTGTATTATCATTAAATACCTTTAACTTGTTAACAATATTAACTATATGTGTTAAACATGCTTGCATTATCATTAAACACCTTTAACTTGTTAACAAAAACATATATTTCATAAATAAGTAAATGTAAATTATATATATGAATGAGGTAGATCCCCAAGACTTGATCAATTGAAAAGTAGCTCGCCTGCAGAAAAAGTGTGAGCACCCCTGGTGTAATCTGTTGTAATTTGAGATTAATTATATTGAAATATTAGAGAATACATGAGATAAATGTTGCAATTTTTGGAAATTTAGGTGGGAAAAAATATTAGTACGGGAATAAAATCAAAATATTAGGTGAGTGAAGTCATAATATTAAAAGAAAAACAAAGTCGTAGGAGAAAAAAAGTCGTAATTTTAGGAGGAAAACATATTTGGGGTGCGGGGAATTTAAGATGCATTATAATGAAATATTAAAGAAAAACTAATATAAATTGCAAATAATAGTATGAGAAAAAAATATTACAAGAGTGAATAGCAGAAAAAGAAAAATCTTAGGAGAAAAAATTGTTTTTAGGAGGCAAGTGTTTTTACATTTTACATTAATAATGATCAAATATAATAGAAATAAATAACTGATAAAAGTTGCAATTTTCGGTCAGAAAAGTACAAGAATAAAGTCGAAATATTAGGAGAATAAAGTCACAATATTTAGAGAGAAAAAAACCAATCTTAGGGGTAAAAAAAAGTCAAAGTTTTTGGAGACAAAAGTCGTAACGGGATGGGGGTAATTTTACATGTATAACGTTTAAATGTTAAAGAAAAAATATTGCTCTCATGTGTGGAAACTACAACCGCGTATTAAAAGTTCTGGGAACTCCATGCGGTCCACATTAATCATTGCAGCCCTATGGTGTAATCTGTTGTAATTTGAGATTAATTATGTTGAAATATTAGAGAATACAACTGATAAATGTTGCAATTTTTGGAAATTTAGGTGGGAAAAAATATTAGTACGGGAATAAAAATCAAAATATTAGGTGAGTGAAGTCATAATATTAAAAGAAAAACAAAGTTGTAGGAGAAAAAAAGTCTGAATTTTAGGAGGAAAACATATTTGGGGTGCGGGGAATTTAAGATGCATTATAATGAAATATTAAAGAAAAACTAATATAAATTGCAAATAATAGTATGAGAAAAAAATATTACAAGAGTGAATAGCAGAAAAAGAAAAATCTTAGGAGAAAAAATAGTTTTCAGGAGGCAAGTGTCATTATGGAAAAGGGAGTCATTTAAATTTTTGATTAATAATGATCAAATATAATAGAAATAAATAACTGATAAAAGTTGCAATTTTCGGTCAGAAAAGTACAAGAATAAAGTCGAAATATTAGGAGAATAAAGTCACAATATTTAGAGAAAAAAAACCTAATCTTAGGGGTAAAAAAAGTCATAATTTTAGGAGACAAAAGTCGTAACGGGATGGGGGTAATTTTACATGTATAACGTTTAAATGTTAAAGAAAAAATATTGCTCTCATGTGTGGAAACTACAACCGCGTATTAAAAGTTCTGGGCACTCCATGCGGTCCACATTAATCATTGCAGCCCTATGGTGTAATCTGTTGTAATTTGAGATTAATTATGTTGAAATATTAGAGAATACAACTGATAAATGTTGCAATTTTTGGAAATTTAGGTGGGAAAAAATATTAGTACGGGAATAAAATCAAAATATTAGGTGAGTGAAGTCATAATATTAAAAGAAAAACAAAGTCGTAGGAGAAAAAAAAGTCGTAATTTTAGGAGGAAAACATATTTGGGGTGCGGGGAATTTAAGATGCATTATAATGAAATATTAAAGAAAAACTAATATAAATTGCAAATAATAGTATGAGAAAAAAATATTACAAGAGTGAATAGCAGAAAAAGAAAAATCTTAGGAGAAAAAATTGTTTTTAGGAGGCAAGTGTTTTTACATTTTACATTAATAATGATCAAATATAATAGAAATAAATAACTGATAAAAGTTGCAATTTTCAGTCAGAAAAGTACAAAAATAAAGTCGAAATATTAGGAGAATAAAGTCACAATATTTAGAGAGAAAAAAAACTAATCTTAGGGGTAAAAAAAAGTCATAATTTTAGGAGACAAAAGTCGTAACGGGATGGGGGTAATTTTACATGTATAACGTTTAAATGTGAAAGAAAAAATATTGCTCTCGTGTGTGGAAACTACAACCGCGTATTAAAAGTTCTGGGCACTCCATGCGGTCCACATTAATCATTGCAGCCCTATGGTGTAATCTGTTGTAATTTGACATTAATTATGTTGAAATATTAGAGAATACAACTGATAAATGTTGCAATTTTTGGAAATTTAGGTAGGAAAAAATATTAGTACGGGAATAAAATCAAAATATTAGGTGAGTGAAGTCATAATATTAAAAGAAAAACAAAGTCGTAGGAGAAAAAAGTCGTAATTTTAGGAGGAAAACATATTTGGGGTGCGGGGAATTTAAGATGCATTATAATGAAATATTAAAGAAAAACTAATATAAATTGCAAATAATAGTATGAGAAAAAAATATTACAAGAGTGAATAGCAGAAAAAGAAAAATCTTAGAAGAAAAAATAGTTTTCAAGAGGCAAGTGTCATTATGGAAAGGGGAGTCATTTAAATTTTACATTAATAATGATCAAATATAATAGAAATAAATAACTGATAAAAGTTGCAATTTTCGGTCAGAAAAGTACAAGAATAAAGTCGAAATATTAGGAGAATAAAGTCACAATATTTAGAGAAAAAACCCTAAACTTAGGGGTAAAAAAAAGTCATAATTTTAGGAGACAAAAGTCGTAACGGGATGGGGGTAATTTTACATGTATAACGTTTAAATGTTAAAGAAAAAATATTGCTCTCATGTGTGGAAACTACAACCGCGTATTAAAAGTTCTGGGCACTCCATGCGGTCCACATTAATCATTGCAGCCCTATGGTGTAATCTGTTGTAATTTGAGATTAATTATGTTGAAATATTAGAGAATACAACTGATAAATGTTGCAATTTTTGGAAATTTAGGTGGGAAAAAATATTAGTACGGGAATAAAATCAAAATATTAGGTGAGTGAAGTCATAATATTAAAAGAAAAACAAAGTCATAGGAGAAAAAAAGTCTGAATTTTAGGAGGAAAACATATTTGGGGTGCGGGGAATTTAAGATGCATTATAATGAAATATTAAAGAAAAACTAATATAAATTGCAAATAATAGTATGAGAAAAAAATATTACAAGAGTGAATAGCAGAAAAAGAAAAATCTTAGGAGAAAAAAATTGTTTTTAGGAGGCAAGTGTTTTTACATTTTACATTAATAATGATCAAATATAATAGAAATAAATAACTGATAAAAGTTGCAATTTTTGGTCAGAAAAGTACAAGAATAAAGTCGAAATATTAGGAGAATAAAGTCACAATATTTAGAGAAAAAAAAAATAATCTTAGGGGTAAAAAAAAGTCATAATTTTAGGAGACAAAAGTCGTAACGGGATGGGGGTAATTTTACATGTATAATGTTGAAATGCTAAAGAAAAAAATATTGCTCTCATGTGTGGAAACTACAACCGCGTATTAAAAGTTCTGGGCACTCCATGCGGTCCACATTAATCATTGCAGCCCTATGGTGTAATCTGTTGTAATTTGAGATTAATTATGTTGAAATATTAGAGAATACAACTGATAAATGTTGCAATTTTTGGAAATTTAGGTGGGAAAAAATATTAGTACGGGAATAAAATCAAAATATTAGGTGAGTGAAGTCATAATATTAAAAGAAAAACAAAGTCATAGGAGAAAAAAAGTCGTAATTTTAGGAGGAAAACATATTTGGGGTGCGGGGAATTTAAGATGCATTATAATGAAATATTAAAGAAAAACTAATATAAATTGCAAATAATAGTATGAGAAAAAAATATTACAAGAGTGAATAGCAGAAAAAGAAAAATCTTAGGAGAAAAAATTGTTTTCAGGAGGCAAGTGGCATTATGGAAAGGGGAGTCATTTAAGTTTTAGATTAATAATGATCAAATATCTGCGATGAGATGGCGACTTGTCCAGGGTGTACCCCGCCTTCCGCCCAATTGTAGCTGAGATAGGCTCCAGCGCCCCCCGCGATCCCAAAGGGAATAAGCGGTAGAAAATGGATAGATGGATGGATGGATGATCAAATATAATAGAAATAAATAACTGATAAAAGTTGCAATTTTTGGTCAGAAAAGTACAAGAATAAAGTCGAAATATTAGGAGAATAAAGTCACAATATTTAGAGAAAAAAAAACTAATCTTAGGGGTAAAAAAAAGTCATAATTTTAGGAGACAAAAGTCGTAGCGGGATGGGGGTAATTTTACATGTATAACGTTTAAATGTTAAAGAAAAAATATTGCTCTCATGTGTGGAAACTACAACCGCGTATTAAAAGTTCTGGGCACTCCATGCGGTCCACATTAATCATTGCAGCCCTATGGTGTAATCTGTTGTAATTTGAGATTAATTATGTTGAAATATTAGAGAATACAACTGATAAATGTTGCAATTTTTGGAAATTTAGGTGGGAAAAAATATTAGTACCGGAATAAAATCTAAATATTAGGTGAGTGAAGTCATAATATTAAAAGAAAAACAAAGTCATAGGAGAAAAAAAGTCTGAATTTTAGGAGGAAAACATATTTGGGGTGCGGGGAATTTAAGATGCATTATAATGAAATATTAAAGAAAAACTAATATAAATTGCAAATAATAGTATGAGAAAAAAATATTACAAGAGTGAATAGCAGAAAAAGAAAAATCTTAGGAGAAAAAATTGTTTTTAGGAGGCAAGTGTTTTTACATTTTACATTAATAATGATCAAATATAATAGAAATAAATAACTGATAAAAGTTGCAATTTTCGGTCAGAAAAGTACAAGAATAAAGTCGAAATATTAGGAGAATAAAGTCACAATATTTAGAGAAAAAAAACCTAATCTTAGGGGTAAAAAAAAGTCATAATTTTAGGAGACAAAAGTCGTAACGGGATGGGGGTAATTTTACATGTATAACGTTTAAATGTTAAAGAAAAAATATTGCTCTCGTGTGGAAACTACAACCGCGTATTAAAAGTTCTGGGCACTCCATGCGGTCCACATTAATCATTGCAGCCCTATGGTGTAATCTGTTGTAATTTGAGATTAATTATGTTGAAATATTAGAGAATACAACTGATAAATGTTGCAATTTTTGGAAATTTAGGTGGGAAAAAATATTAGTACGGGAATAAAATCAAAATATTAGGTGAGTGAAGTCATAATATTAAAAGAAAAACAAAGTCGTAGGAGAAAAAAGTCGTAATTTTAGGAGGAAAACATATTTGGGGTGCGGGGAATTTAAGATGCATTATAATGAAATATTAAAGAAAAACTAATATAAATTGCAAATAATAGTATGAGAAAAAAATATTACAAGAGTGAATAGCAGAAAAAGAAAAATCTTAGGAGAAAAAATTGTTTTCAGGAGGCAAGTGTCATTATGGAAAGGGGAGTCATTTAAATTTTACATTAATAATGATCAAATATAATAGAAATAAATAACTGATAAAAGTTGCAATTTTTGGTCAGAAAAGTACAAGAATAAAGTCGAAATATTAGGAGAATAAAGTCACAATATTTAGAGAAAGAAAACCTAATCTTAGGGGTAAAAAAAAGTCATAATTTTAGGAGACAAAAGTCGTAACGGGATGGGGGTAATTTTACATGTATAACGTTTAAATGTTAAAGAAAAAATATTGCTCTCATGTGTGGAAACTACAACCGCGTATTAAAAGTTCTGGGCACTCCATGCGGTCCACATTAATCATTGCAGCCCTATGGTGTAATCTGTTGTAATTTGAGATTAATTATGTTGAAATATTAGAGAATACAACTGATAAATGTTGCAATTTTTGGAAATTTAGGTGGGAAAAAATAATAGTACGGGAATAAAATCGAAATATTAAGTGAGTGAAGTCATAATATTAAAAGAAAAACAAAGTCATAGGAGAAAAAAAGTCTGAATTTTAGGAGGAAAACATATTTGGGGTGCGGGGAATTTAAGATGCATTATAATGAAATATTAAAGAAAAACTAATATAAATTGCAAATAATAGTATGAGAAAAAAATATTACAAGAGTGAATAGCAGAAAAAGAAAAATCTTAGGAGAAAAAATAGTTTTCAGGAGGCAAGTGTCATTATGGAAAGGGGAGTCATTTAAATTTTAGATTAATAATGATCAAATATAATAGAAATAAATAACTGATAAAAGTTGCAATTTTTGGTCAGAAAAGTACAAGAATAAAGTCGAAATATTAGGAGAATAAAGTCACAATATTTAGAGAAAGAAAACCTAATCTTAGGGGTAAAAAAAAGTCATAATTTTAGGAGACAAAAGTCGTAACGGGATGGGGGTAATTTTACATGTATAACGTTTAAATGTTAAAGAAAAAATATTGCTCTCATGTGTGGAAACTACAACCGCGTATTAAAAGTTCTGGGCACTCCATGCGGTCCACATTAATCATTGCAGCCCTATGGTGTAATCTGTTGTAATTTGAGATTAATTATGTTGAAATATTAGAGAATACAACTGATAAATGTTGCAATTTTTGGAAATTTAGGTGGGAAAAAATATTAGTACGGGAATAAAATCAAAATATTAGGTGAGTGAAGTCATAATATTAAAAGAAAAACAAAGTCATAGGAGAAAAAAAGTCGTAATTTTAGGAGGAAAACATATTTGGGGTGCGGGGAATTTAAGATGCATTATAATGAAATATTAAAGAAAAACTAATATAAATTGCAAATAATAGTATGAGAAAAAAATATTACAAGAGTGAATAGCAGAAAAAGAAAAATCTTAGGAGAAAAAATTGTTTTCAGGAGTCAAGTGTCATTATGGAAAGGGGAGTCATTTAAATTTTACATTAATAATGATCAAATATAATAGAAATAAATAACTGATACTTCCAAAGACATGCACCTGGGGATAAGTTGATTGGCAACACTAAAATTGGCCCTAGTGTGTGGATGTGAGTGTGAATGTTGTCTGTCTATCTGTGTTGGCCCTGCGATGAGGTGGCGACTTGTCCAGGGTGTACCCCGCCTTCCGCCCGATTGTTGCTGAGATAGGCTCCAGCGCCCCCCGCGACCCCAAAGGGAATAAGCGGTAGAAAATGGATGGATGGAAGTTGCAATTTTCGGTCAGAAAAGTACAAGAATAAAGTCTAAATATTAGGAGAATAAAGTCACAATATTTAGAGAGAAAAAAACTAATTTTAGCGGTAAAAAAAAGTCATAATTTTAGGAGACAAAAGTCGTAACGGGATGGGAGTAATTTTACATGTATAACGTTTAAATGTTAAAGAAAAAATATTGCTCTCATGTGTGGAAACTACAACCGCGTATTAAAAGTTCTGGGCACTCCATGCGGTCCACATTAATCATTGCAGCCCTATGGTGTAATCTGTTGTAATTTGACATTAATTATGTTGAAATATTAGAGAATACAACTGATAAATGTTGCAATTTTTGGAAATTTAGGTGGGAAAAAATATTAATACGGGAATAAAATCAAAATATTAGGTGAGTGAAGTCATAATATTAAAAGAAAAACAAAGTCGTAGGAGAAAAAAAGTCGTAATTTTAGGAGGAAAACATATTTGGGGTGCGGGAAATTTAAGATGCATTATAATGAAATATTAAAGAAAAACTAATATAAATTGCAAATAATAGTATGAGAAAAAAATATTACAAGAGTGAATAGCAGAAAAAGAAAAATGTTAGGAGAAAAAATAGTTTTTAGGAGGCAAGTGTTTTTACATTTTACATTAATAATGATCAAATATAATAGAAATAAATAACTGATAAAAGTTGCAATTTTCGGTCAGAAAAGTACAAGAATAAAGTCGAAATATTAGGAGAATAAAGTCACAATATTTAGAGAAAAAAAACCTAATTTTGGGGGGGGGGGAAAAGTCATAATTTTAGGAGACAAAAGTCGTAACGGGATGGGGGTAATTTTACATGTATAACGTTTAAATGTTAAAGAAAAAAATATTGCTCTCGTGTGGAAACTACAACCGCGTATTAAAAGTTCTGGGCACTCCATGCGGTCCACATTAATCATTGCAGCCCTATGGTGTAATCTGTTGTAATTTGAGATTAATTATGTTGAAATATTAGAGAATACAACTGATAAATGTTGCAATTTTTGGAAATTTAGGTGGGAAAAAATATTAGTACGGGAATAAAATCAAAATATTAAGTGAGTGAAGTCATAATATTAAAAGAAAAACAAAGTCGTAGGAGAAAAAAAGTCTGAATTTTAGGAGGAAAACATATTTGGGGTGCGGGGAATTTAAGATGCATTATAATGAAATAATAAAGAAAAACTAATATAAATTGCAAATAATAGTATGAGAAAAAAATATTACAAGAGTGAATAGCAGAAAAAGAAAAATCTTAGGAGAAAAAATTGTTTTTAGGAGGCAAGTGTTTTTACATTTTACATTAATAATGATCAAATATAATAGAAATAAATAACTGATAAAAGTTGCAATTTTCGGTCAGAAAAGTACAAGAATAAAGTCGAAATATTAGGAGAATAAAGTCACAATATTTAGAGAAAAAAAACCTAATCTTAGGGGTAAAAAAAAGTCATAATTTTAGGAGACAAAAGTCGTAGCGGGATGGGGGTAATTTTACATGTATGACGTTTAAATGTTAAAGAAAAAATATTGCTCTCGTGTGGAAACTACAACCGCGTATTAAAAGTTCTGGGGAGTAATTTTAATAATAGATTCATAATGATCAAATATAATAGAAATAAATAACTGATAAAAGTTGCAATTTCGGGAAAATCTGGTAGGAAAAAAGTCATAAAAGTACAAGAATAAAGTCGAAATATTAGGAGAATAAAGTCACAATATTTAGAGGGGAAAAAACTAATCTTAGGGGTAAAAAAAGTTTTAGGAGACAAAAGTCGTAATGGGATGACATAATTTTAGATGTATAATGTTGAAATATTAATGAAAAAAGAAATAATAAAAATTGCAAATTCTGGAAAAATACATCGGGAAAAAAAAGTTATAGTACGAGAACAAAGTCAAAGCATTACAGGAATAAAGTCATGCAAAAAAAGAGGAAAAAAATATGAAAACATTAATTTAAAAAAATTAAAAACCAAGCAAAAAAAGTGTAATGTAAGGAGAAATAGTTTGCTTACTCAACTATAACGCAAAGCTGAGGTGAGAGGATTTAAAACTCCCATGATTCTCCTTGGCACAACTTTCAGGGTTAAAATAGCCCTGAAAGTGCACCTGTTACTTGCTCTTCACTTTATTGTGGAACAGTGAACACACGTGCGCTAGTGTTCCCTTCCGCCGCCACCCGATTTGAGCAGCTAAGCCGAGAAGGCACGGTCACGCACGCACACGCCCTGTGATGATTTAGAAATCACAAGCAATGACATCATGTCACGAGGACAACAGCAGACATAACAGCGCAGCACCAGACCACAAGACATAAAAAAACAGGACATTCCTCGGAAGAGATACATTCATGTTTTGTCACTCTTAATTAGATTAGAGTGGCTTAATATCATTTCATGAATCTAAGCTCTTAAAGCTACTGATACATGTCCATCTACTACAGAACTCAACATTAATAATGTGCTACAAACATTGTTTTCTTGATTTTGCAGCAAAACAGTGAATGACAGAGTTTAAAAAGCTTGTGAGACGATGTTTAAATGCGTCTTACCGGAGAGGATGAGCAGTTCAATGATCTCGCTGTCCCCCAGGTAGGAGGCGGCATGGAGTGGTGTCCGCTTTTCATTATCCTGACAAAGTGAGACATGAGTTAAAGCTGCCATATGTACCAATGTAGCCAGAAAAGGTACTGCAACCACCATAGACATCTTATAAGTAAAGTTAAAGTTCCTATGATTGTCGCACACACACGAGGTGTGGCGAAATTATTCTCTGCATTTGACCCATCACCCTTGATCACCCCCTGGGAGGTGAGGGGAGCAGTGAGCAGCAGCGGTGGCCGCGCCCGGGAATAATTTTTTGGTGATTTAACCCCCAATTCCAACCCTTGATGCTGAGTGTCAAGCAGGGAGATAATGGGTCCCATTTTTATAGTCTTTGGTATGACTCCATACCTGCCAACTTTTGAAATCAGAAAAACCTAGTAGCCAGGGTCCAAGGGCCGCAGGCCCCGGTAGGTCCAGGACAAAGTCCTGGTGGGGGGTTCCTTCGCCCCCCGACGCAAAATGATTAATAGCATTCAGACAGGTTAAAATGTTGCTAAAACCATCACTTTTCTATCAGTCACAGTGACTTTTCAAAACAAAAATATTACAGCAAAAATCATATGGGTTGATTGACATGTTTATTCTGTAAGCTAACTTCAATAGTTTGAAATTATTTTGACAGTTAATGCCAGTTATCCTGTCAACCTTTCACAAGACTTCAATTTGTTCATTGAAAGTATAAACAGTATAAACACTTTTTACAGTAAACAAATGGTAAAACAGTACTAAACAATTCCATTAAAAAAAAAATTGGTGTCATTATTAACTTTCTGTCCAAGCTTGTATAATCTACTGCCTTGTTCAATTGCAAAAAAAATATTCTGTGCCTAAAATTCACATTTCTATCACAATTATCATACTGTAAACATGGTAAGCTAACTTCATTAAAATTAATAGTCCTGTCAATAGTAAGGCTGAAACGACGCGTCGACATAGTCGACGTCATCGGTTACGTAAATACGTCGACGCCGTTTTTGTGTGTCGGCGTGTCGCATATTTACGTCACACTACTTTACTGTCATGGCGGAGCGCAAAGCAGACGATGCGAGCGAGGGGAAAAAAGCACGCCAAAAGTCGTCAAAAGTGTGGGAGTATTTCAATAAACGGCCTAATAATGTTGTTGTATGCACACTGTGTCGAGCGGAAATGGCCTATCATAGCAGCACAACGGCTATGAACGAACATTTGAAAAGAAAACCCCCGACAGCGTTCTTGCCATCACCATCAACAAGTCAATCGTCCGCGTGCGTATACGTTGTCATTATTACACAAAAACATGAATGTGTCATTTGTATCTGCGTTGTAAATTCATAAACTAAAGCACCGTTTCGCTCTGAGAGGCGCGTTTGGCGTGCCTGTTCAGTGTTTACAAAGACGCGCTCCTCTTTAACGCTGTGGAGAGGCGGCGGCGGCGAGCGAGCGAGCGGCGAGGCGGGGCGCGCCGGGAGCGACGCCGCAATCGTGCCCAGGTGCGCGATCCGCGCAGTTGGAAGAGAAAAGACTTTGTGTAAAATTAAAAGATTGTAAACCTGGCAAAGCCGTCTGGCGTTCAGTCTGTCGGTCCTGAAAGAACCCCACGGCACAAGACGTGTCACAAACGCTAACGTTAATTAGTTGTGCAAATACCTTTTACAACATTAACAGTTACATATACTATGTACAAACCAACAATTAACTTTCACTTTAATCATACTATCATTGTTGTGTTATTAAGCAAAATAAGCAATACTTTTACTTTTGTTGAAATGTTTACACTGTACACTTTTTTGTATTGGATGTTTAGCTTTATTTTTGCACATTTTAGCAAATAAGCAATACTTTTACTTTTGTTGAAATGTTTACACTTGTTACAGAATATTTCCGTTTTGCACTTTTTTGTATTGGATGTTTATCTTTATTTTTGCACATTTTAAAGCAAAATAAGCAATACTTTTACTTTTGAAATGCTTATACTATTCCAGAATATTAAGATTTGCACTGGATGTTTACTTTTATATTTGCACATTAAAAAGCAAATAAGCTACTTTTAATTTTGTTAAATGTTAAAAGTTTTAAATGTTTACATTGTTACAGAATATTTTGTCATGTTGTTGTCAAACAACAACATGACAAGCATGGCTTTTGTAAATAAAAGCCATGCCTTTTGAAAAAACTGGCCTACATTTATTTTTTCCTCTTCATTTTAAATAAAAAAAATAATCGGTAAAAGGAAAAATAATCTATAGATTAATCGGAAAAAATAATCTATAGATTAACCGATTAATCGAAAAAAATAATCTATAGATTAATCGATAGAAAAATAATCGTTAGCTGCAGCCCTAGTCAATAGCATGGAATTACAATTCAAATGTAGTTTTTTTGTAAGCCTTTCAAAAGAATTCAAAATATGAAAAATTAATGAAAATTAATTGAAGCCATCGGACACTTGAAAAGTGGCACATCACATCTCTAATGTAATCATTTGAACTTTTCAACAGAAATAGCACTGCAAAAATATTAAGGACATACTTCTGTATTTTGGTAGTTTTGCTGTCAACATTTAACAAGATTTCTTCAACTTGGACTTGAAAGCATAAATAGTATAAACACTTTTAACAGTATGTCGTGCTGTGAAATACAGCCGACAGGATTGCGCACCAAACACGAAGCAAGGCCAAAGCGCATATGCATGGTGCAGGAGAACAAAGGACTTATTTCATTTAAGGTTTGTGATAAACCATCAAACTCATTCGTTAAAAGGACTCTATAGTAATATAAAGCGAATTTTTCTGGACATTATCATGCAAGAAAAGTTTATTTTTGGGACCGCGATCACCGCGTAATGATTTTTAAAGGTTGCATTACAAACATTTAACTGTCCCATGTGATCAGCCAGTGCGATTGGAAATCCATGCTCAATTATTGCCTCCGTAAATAAAACTTCGGCATTTATCACATCCAAAGAATCTGTTTGGGCGACGAAAAACGTTGAAAGTTTTCCACTTGTATCGCTAGCAACGGCATTAGACTTGTGTTTTGTTGTCCCAACGTGGTCTTTTACATCGCTAATTCCTCCGTGTCCGATCGAAAAATCTTGTCTGCACAAGGTGCAATTCGCGTAGTTTTCACCCTTTTTGGAACGGATAATTATTCCCGGATAGGCTTTTGAATATTCTTCACGGAACGACTGCAGTTTTCTTTTCGGTTTAAGACTGGTGTTGTACCGAAATATGTTACCCATCGGAATTTGTAACTCCAGGGGGCGATGTTCCCATGGCGTTTGTTTGATGGTTAAACGGCAAGCCCAAAGAGGAGGAGAAGAAGAACGCTTGCGTAAATGGCGTAAACTATCCTTAATGCTGAAACGTCAGTTGTCAGAATTTCAGCATTAATAAATGACACATATTCTGGAAATCAATGACTTACTTTCATTATAGTATGAGTCCATTGTTATTATTAATGCTGAAATTCTGACAACTGACGTTTCAGCATTAAGGATAGTTTACGCCATTTACGCAAGCGTTCTTCTTCTCCTCCTCTTTGGGCTTGCCGTTTAACCATCAAACAAACGTCATGGGAACATCGCCCCCTGGAGTTACAAATTCCGATGGGTAACAGATTTCGGTACAACAACTCGTATGCGATTTTTCTCCGGCTGATTCCATGATCGTTCGCTCGTTTGGAAACAATGGCCTCGTGCTTGGCAGCGGTGCTATAAATAGCCTCGCGCATGGCATTCGGAATGGCTCGATAGGAAGTTACGGGAAGCAGTGTCGATTGCCATTGTTGTTACGCGATTTCGTGAATAAAACTTTTTAAAAAATATATTTTTTTAATTAATGAAAAACCGTATTTTTTATCACTGCAACCGTAACCCGGAATAGGTTGATGAAAACCGTACTAATTACGGGAAAACCGGAGTAGTTGGCAGGTATGTGACTCGGTCGTAGACGCAGCATTGGCTGCCGTGACGCAAGAAATTGGGCCGCCATCTTGAAGTGGTGATGAGAAGCTGGCGAGCAGCCTAAACTGACAGTTGACAGGTAGAAAACGCTGGTGTTCAGCGTTTTCCTGCTCAAATGAGCGGACTGTTGAATATAGGAATCGGGGGATTACTTTTCACAAGTAAGATTTAACATTAACGCACTATTGGTTGTATTTTGTGAAAAGAATATTAGCACAGAGTTGAGAAGGAGCAAAGATCTTCAATAGTACTGAAATCATAGCCGCTAGCAAGCAAGAGTATGACCGTAATAGAGTTGCTTGTAGGGCTGCAGCTAACGATTATTTTTCTATCGATTAATCTATAGATTATTTTTTTCGATTAATCGGTTAATCTATAGATTATTATTTTTTCGATTAATCTATAGATTATTTTTCCTTTTACCGATTTTTTTTTTTTATTTAAAATGAAGAGGAAAAAATAAATGTAGGCCAGTTTTTTCAAAAGGCATGGCTTTTATTTACAAAAAAAAAAGTATGGCCACTCAGTCAACATTGACAACAACATGACAAAATATTCTGTAACAATGTAAACATTTAAAACTTTTAACATTTAACAAAATTAAAAGTAGCTTATTTGCTTTTTAATGTGCAAATATAAAAGTAAACATCCAGTGCAAATCTTAATATTCTGGAATAGTATAAGCATTTCAAAAGTAAAAGTATTGCTTATTTTGCTTTAAAATGTGCAAAAATAAAGATAAACATCCAATACAAAAAAGTGCAAAACGGAAATATTCTGTAACAAGTGTAAACATTTCAACAAAAGTAAAAGTATTGCTTATTTGCTAAAATGTGCAAAAATAAAGCTAAACATCCAATACAAAAAAGTGTACAGTGTAAACATTTCAACAAAAGTAAAAGTATTGCTTATTTTGCTTAATAACACAACAATGATAGTATGATTAAAGTGAAAGTTAATTGTTGGTTTGTACATAGTATATGTAACTGTTAATGTTGTAAAAGGTATTTGCACAACTAATTAACATTAGCGTTTGTGACACGTCTTGTGCCGTGGGGTTCTTTCAGGACCGACAGACTGAACGCCAGACGGCTTTGCCAGGTTTACAATCTTTTAATTTTACACAAAGTCTTTTCTCTTCCAACTGCGCGGATCGCGCACCTGGGCACGATTGCGGCGTCGCTCCCGGCGCGCCCCGCCTCGCCGCTCGCCGCCGCCGCCTCTCCACAGCGTTAAAGAGGAGCGCGTCTTTGTAAACACTGAACAGGCACGCCAAACGCGCCTCTCAGAGCGAAACGGTGCTTTAGTTTATGAATTTACAACGCAGATACAAATGACACATTCATGTTTTTGTGTAATAATGACAACGTATACGCACGCGGACGATTGACTTGTTGATGGTGATGGCAAGAACGCTGTCGGGGGTTTTCTTTTCAAATGTTCCTTCATAGCCGTTGTGCTGCTATGATAGGCCATTTCCGCTCGACACAGTGTGCATACAACAACATTATTAGGCCGTTTATTGAAATACTCCCACACTTTTGACGACTTTTGGCGTGCTTTTTTCCCCTCGCTCGCATCGTCTGCTTTGCGCTCCGCCATGACAGTAAAGTAGTGTGACGTAAATATGCGACACGCCGACGCACAAAAACGGCGTCGACGTATTTACGTAACCGATGACGTCGACTACGTCGACGCGTCGTTTCAGCCTTAGTTGCTTGTCAATGAAATTAATTACATTTAAAAATGTCATACTTGAATAACATAAAGTTGAAATAAATGATGAAGATAAAGATTGTAAAAGCCAACAGGGGTAAAAGTTAGGACCACAGGCCAGGGGTCGGCAACCTTTACCAGTCAAAGAGCCATTTTGACCAGTTTCACAAATTAAAGAAAACAATGGGAGCCACAAAAATCTTTTGAAATTTAAAATGAAATAACGCTGTATACAAAGTTTTTTTTTGTTGCTTTGTGCTATGTATAAACCAAGGGTCTCAGACACGCGGCCCACACCTTAATATGAAAATTGAATGTTAGTGCGGCCCGCGAGTTTTATATGGATGGCGCTTGACAGCGTCGTGCTTGTCAACCCTCTCGATTTTTCCGGCGAACGTGCCGTGATGGTACAGCATTTAGCGCCCACTACAACCACGTGCCGGCCCGGCCACACATTGTATGGGGCTTCTGCTTGCTCACGTAGGTGACAGCAAGACATACTTGGTCAACAACCACACAGGTTACACTGACCGTGGCGGTATAAAAAAACTTTAACACTCTTACTAATAATGCGCCACACTGTGAACCCACACCAAACAAGAATGACAAACACATTTCGGTAGAACATCTGCACCGTAACACAACAGAACAAATACCCAGAATCCCATGTAGCCCTAACTCTTCCGGGCTACATTATACACCCCCGCTACCAAACCCCGCCCACCTCAACCGACGCACGGAGGGGACGGGGGGGGGATTGATGTGTGAGGGAGCAGGGTTGGGGTGGGGGCGGGGTTTGGTGGTAACAGGGGTGTATAATGTAGCCCGGAAGAGTCAGGGTTGCATGGGATTCTGGGTATTTGTTCTGTTATGTTATGTTGTGTTAAGGCAGCATTTCTCAAAGTGTGGGGCGCGCCCCACTGGTGGGGAATAGAGACATGACAGGTGGGGCCGAGGAACGGGAGGAAATTTCACTTTACTTTTTTTATTTATTATTATATTCTTAGATTATTTTTTTTACTATGCTTTCATTTTCTATACACACTGTAAATCACTTTGTGATTCTGTCTGTGAAATCCGCTATATAAATAAATGGAAATTACCGGTACTTATTTTTACTGTAGGCTTTATATTTCTCGGTACGAGCGAAAGTTTGACAGACATAGCAACAGTAACTAATGGGGGCGGGGCTAAGCAGAACAAACTTTCGCGCGGATGGGTAGCAGGCTAATGTGTGGACCACAATTACACAAATATATACATTTGTGACTCGCACCTCAAAGGTCGTCGAGCCAGAGCCAGCGCCTGCAGAGAAACAAAAATGTGACGGGCACACACTGTGTCATTCACCGGGAAGCACTCGCGTCAAGGCAGCTCAGCCCCGAACTCAATGAGGTTTTAAGAGATGTTGTGAGCGCGGTAAATTTGATCAAAACACGACCACCGAAAGTGCGACTGTTCTCTGCACTGTGTGAGGAAATAGGAGCTGATCATACAGCCGTGCTGTTTCACAGTGAAGCAAGGTGGCTCTCCTGGGGGAAAGTGCTGTCACTTGCCCTGTCTTGCCAAATGCATAGCTCCTCCTTTTTTTTTGCAAACATTGCAAAGTGGCACTTTTATTGTATTTATTATTGAACTTGATGCAAGTTATTTGATTTATTATTGAACTTGATGCAAGTTATAACACTTTTTTTGATTTATTATTGAACTTGATGCAAGTTATAACACTTTTGTTTTATTTATTATTGAACTTGATGCAAGTTATAACACTTTTGTTTTATTTATTATTGAACTTGATGCAAGTTATAACACTTTTGTTTTATTTATTATTGAACTTGATGCAAGTTATAACACTTTTTTTGATTTATTATTGAACGTGATGCAAGTTATAACACTTTTTTTAATTTATTATTGAACTTGATGCAAGTTATAACACTTTTGTTTTATTTATTATTGAACTTGATGCAAGTTATAACACTTTTTTTGATTTATTATTGAACGTGATGCAAGTTATAACACTTTTTTTGATTTAATATTGAACGTGATGCAAGTTATAACACTTTTTTTGATTTATTATTGAACTTGATGCAAGTTATAACACTTTTGTTTTATTTATTATTGAACTTGATGGAAGTTATTTTATTTATTATTGAACTTGATGCAAGTTGTACCACAGCTGCACAGTTATTTTATTTATCATTGAACTTGGTGTTATTTTATGTTATTGAGTTTGAATGTATACAACTTGATGTTCAATAAATTTGAAAATGTTAAAGCTTGGCATTAACGCTCTGTTGGGGCGATGGGGGCAGGTGGGGCTTGAAAACTCCCCCTTGTCCAAAGTGGGGGATGACAAAAAAAGTTTGAGAACCACTGTGTTAAGGTGCAGATGTTCTCCCGAAATGTGTTTGTCATTCTTGTTTGGTTTTGGTCCAAAGTGTGGCGCATTATTAGTAAGAGTGTTAAAGTTGTTTTATATGGCCACCGTCAGTGTAACCTGTGTGGCTGTTGACCAAGTATGCCTTGCTGTCACTTATGTGTGCAAGCATAAGATGCATACAACAAGAGGCTGGGCTGACACGCAGTTAATACAGATTGTAGAGGGCGCTAAATGCTGTACCGTTATGGCACGCCCTTAATATTATTGTAAGGGTGAAAATCGGAGAATATTAATCCCGGGAGTTTTCTGCGAGAGGCACTGAAATCCGGAAGTCTCCCGGGAAAATCGGGGGGGTCGGCAAGTATGCAGCTGAGCCGCATCAGAGTGATCAAAGAGCCGCGGGTTGCCGACTCCTGGTGTAGGCAATCAGATAAGACAGTGGCTATACAGTATTATACAAGTCTAAATTTAGTCTAGCTTTCCAACCAGAAACGCCGCCGGCTTTGCTGGGCCCGAGTTTATCTAAGATGGACTGATGCAAGGTGAAAAAGTGTTCTGTGGTCTGACGAGTCCACAGTTCAAATTGTTTTTGGAAACTGTGTGCATCACTACTAGATGATATAGTGGACATTAAGGCTGAAACGACGCGTCGACGTAGTCGACGTCATCGGTTACGTAAATACGTCGACGCCGTTTTTGTGCGTCGGCGCGTCGCATATTTACGTCACACTACTTTACTGTCATGGCGGAGCGCAAAGCAGACGATGCGAGCGAGGGGAAAAAAGCACGCCAAAAGTCGTCAAAAGTGTGGGAGTATTTCAATAAACGGCCTAATAATGTTGTTGTATGCACACTGTGTCGAGCGGAAATGGCCTATCATAGCAGCACAACGGCTATGAACGAACATTTGAAAAGAAAACCCCCGACAGCGTTCTTGCCATCACCATCAACAAGTCAATCGTCCGCGTGCGTATACGTTGTCATTATTACACAAAAACATGAATGTGTCATTTGTATCTGCGTTGTAAATTCATAAACTAAAGCACCGTTTCGCTCTGAGAGGCGCGTTTGGCGTGCCTGTTCAGTGTTTACAAAGACGCGCTCCTCTTTAACGCTGTGGAGAGGCGGCGGCGGCGAGCGAGCGGCGAGGCGGGGCGCGCCGGGAGCGACGCCGCAATCGTGCCCAGGTGCGTGATCCGCGCAGTTGGAAGAGAAAAGACTTTGTGTAAAATTAAAAGATTGTAAACCTGGCAAAGCCGTCTGGCGTTCAGTCTGTCGGTCCTGAAAGAACCCCACGGCACAAAGACGTGTCACAAACGCTAACGTTAATTAGTTGTGCAAATACCTTTTACAACATTAACAGTTACATATACTATGTACAAACCAACAATTAACTTTCACTTTAATCATACTATCATTGTTGTGTTATTAAGCAAAATAAGCAATACTTTTACTTTTGTTGAAATGTTTACACTGTACACTTTTTTGTATTGGATGTTTAGCTTTATTTTTGCACATTTTAGCAAATAAGCAATACTTTTACTTTTGTTGAAATGTTTACACTTGTTACAGAATATTTCCGTTTTGCACTTTTTTGTATTGGATGTTTATCTTTATTTTTGCACATTTTAAAGCAAAATACTTTTACTTTTGAAATGCTTATACTATTCCAGAATATTAAGATTTGCACTGGATGTTTACTTTTATATTTGCACATTAAAAAGCAAATAAGCTACTTTTAATTTTGTTAAATGTTAAAAGTTTTAAATGTTTACATTGTTACAGAATATTTTGTCATGTTGTTGTCAATGTTGACTGAGTGGCCATACTTTTTTTTTTGTAAATAAAAGCCATGCCTTTTGAAAAAACTGGCCTACATTTATTTTTTCCTCTTCATTTTAAATATAAAAAAAAATCGGTAAAAGGAAAAATAATCTATAGATTAATCGAAAAAAATAATCTATAGATTAACCGATTAATCGAAAAAAATAATCTATAGATTAATCGATAGAAAAATAATCGTTAGCTGCAGCCCTAGTGGACATTAAATACAAGTATGTCTAATATGCATTATTTGTTCAATTTCAGTTTACATGTCCATTAAGTATTTTGTCATTTCTGAACTATAACTACAAATTCCTCACTCACTGGAGCCTGATGCCGTTACATAAGTGAAGCAGAATATAAAAAAAACACCTTAGTATGATGCAGTGCAGTACTGCACCTCTCTATAAACACTATCAATCAACACTGTATGTTATTATGTTTAAAAGGGACGCTGTTTTGATACAGCTGGTGTATCACTGGTTAGACCGTGCACTGGTTCCTAATGCTGAGTGTTTATGATAATCATGTCTGACATGAACTATACTGTACATTCCCTTGCAGTCTTCGCTCCCCTCCATCACTGCACTCCGCTGCAGCACCCCCCCACTTCTGTCTTTCAGTGCGGCAGAGGGCAATCGGCAGAGTGGGGCTATAAACAAGTGTCATGTGACTAGACTGGGCTGAGGCCGGTATTGCTGACTCCACAGAGAGCCAGTGTGATGACCCCAGCAATATTGACCAACAGAGGAAAATAAAGCATCAGAGCAGAACAAGGCGGACTATATTGCCTGAAAGACAGCGACCAGGCGGAGAATAAGTAGCAGTGAGAAGATGGAGGGATGAGATGAGGCGAGGGGTCATGTGACGTCCCGAAACTGGAGACGGTGGTGGTTTTGCGTTGTGAGATGCAGAACTGTCAAAAGGAGCTGTCGCTTAGTACAAGAGTGTCCAAAGTGTTGCCCGGGGGTCATTTGCACCCTGCAGCTAAGGTTTTATGGTCCGCGGCACTTTCTAAAAAATACTATATAAAAAAAAGTGGACTAAAGAGCAAACAGGTGAAATGTAACGACACCAGCAGATGACATGGCACCCCAAACCATCACTGATGGTGGAAACTTTACACTAGACTTCAGGCAACGTGGATCCTGTGCCTCTCCTGTCTTCCTCCAGACTCTGGGACCTCGATTTCCAAAGGAAATGCAAAATTTGCATGGTTGGGTGATGGTTTGGGGTGCCATGTCATCTGCTGGTGTCGGTCCACTCTGTTTCCTGAGATCCAGGGTCAACGCAGCCGTCTACCAGCAAGTTTTAGAGCACTTCATGCTTCCTGCTGCTGACCTGCTCTATGGAGATGGAGATTTCAAGTTCCAACAGGACTTGGCGCCTGCACACAGCGCAAAATCTACCCGTGCCTGGTTTACGGACCATGGTATTTCTGTTCTAAATTGGCCCGCCAACTCCCCTGACCTTAGCCCCATAGAAAATCTGTGGGGTATTGTGAAAAGGAAGATGCAGAATGCCAGACCCAAAAACGCAGAAGAGTTGAAGGCCACTATCAGAGCAACCTGGGCTCTCATAACACCTGAGCAGTGCCAGAAACTCATCGACTCCATGCCACGCCGCATTAACGCAGTAATTGAGGCAAAAGGAGATCCAACCAAGTATTGAGTATTGTACATGCTCATATTTTTCATTTTCATACTTTTCAGTTGGCCAACATTTCTAAAAATCCCTTTTTTGTATTAGCCTTAAGTAATATTCTAATTTTGTGACACACGGAATTTTGGATTTTCATTTGTTGCCACTTCAAATCATCAAAATTAAATGAAATAAACATTTGAATGCATCAGTCTGTGTGCAATGAATAAATATAATGTACAAGTTACACCTTTTGAATGCAATTACTGAAATAAATCAAGTTTTTCAAAATATTCTAATTTACTGGCTTTTACCTGTATATATATATATATATATATGCATGCATATGCATGTATATATGTGTATATATGTATGTGAAGTAATTGGAGCCTTGAATAGGTCAACAATAACAACATAGATTTTGATTCGTTATTATTTTTGGAACAATGACAGCTTTAAAGAAAAAAAACATATGTATATATATATACATATATATATATATATATATATATATATATATATATTAGAGATGCGCGGATAGGCAATTATTTCATCCGCAACCGCATCACAAAAGTCGTCAACCATCCGCATCCACCCGAACTAACATTTAATCAAAACTGCACCCGCCCGCACCCGCCCGTTGTTATATATCTAATATAGACGATGCAAGGCATTAGTGAGGTTATAAAGCTTTTTGCCTGTTAAAGAAAGGAGACTGATCCAATGCAGCAGAGACATTCAATGCGTGCCACGCTGTCACGGCCCAGACGCACACCAGTGCGCAATCATCTGGGAGCCGCGCTGAGCGCACCTCCAAGCGCGTGGAGGTGCGATGTCCCGGCTCCACCCGGGCTCGCGCCCGAGGCTTCAGCGCGCACCGCGGCGGCCATCCTACTCGTCGCGGCCTAGCCCTCGAGGCTCTCGCTGCCGGCGACGGCCGGGTATGGGCCCGACGCTCCAGCGCCATCCATTTTCAGGGCTAGTTGATTCGGCAGGTGGGTTGTTACACACTCCTTAGCGGGTTCCGACTTCCATGGCCACCGTCCTGCTGTCTATATCAACCAACACCTTTTCTGGGGTCTGATGAGCGTCGGCATCGGGCGCCTTAACCCGGCGTTCGGTTCATCCCGCAGCGCCAGTTCTGCTTACCAAAAGTGGCCCACTCGGCTCACCAGGGTGAGCCCCACCCCTTTCGTGAGCGCACTTCGCGCGGAGTGACCCCTGTTACGAGCCCCCGGCCACGGGGGTGGCGGGCAGGTAAGCTGCTTACCTGCTGCGCGTGACGCCGGCCGCGGCGAAGGCGGCCAAGGCGGGGTGTCGGTGCGGTGGGCGCGGTGGTGACCCTGGACGTGCGTCGGGCCCTTCTCGCGGATCACCTCAGCTACGGCTCCCGGTGGGGCCCTCTCGGGGGAAGGGGCCTCGGTCCCGGACCCGGGCGAGGCGTCCCTTCTCCGCTCCATAAAAGTGTCCATCTCTTTTTTTCTTCTTCTTCTGTTGTGGCATATGCTGCAGGTGCCTGCTTGTTTTTCGTATGTGGGTAACAACATTTAACTATGTATATATATTTCCCAATTGGTTTAACTGCTACCCGCCTGAATCTATTTAAAATCTGATTTTTTTTTATTTCAACCGCCCGACCCGACCCGCGGATAAAATCTAATTTTTTTTTATTTCAACCGCCCGACCCGCGGATAATCCGCGGTTGTGTCCGCAAACCGCGCATCTCTAATATATATATATATATATATATATATATATATATATATATATATATATAAAATCTCCTGACGATTGAGGGTACCCCCCCTCATGAAACAGGCCTGTAGAGATGAAATAGTCTTGTGATTTTTTTCCCACACATACATATATATATATATATATATATATATATATATATAGGAAAAAACACAGGCTATATCATCCTTACAAGCCTGTTTCGCAGGTTTCCCTGCTCGTCAGGGGATTTTTATAAAATCCCCTGCGAAAACCTGCGAAACTAACCTGACTCTCGCCAGATCCTTGTAGTTGGCTGAGCTCCACACATTGATCTGTGAGTTCTCAATAGGAGATGTATTTCAGAAGGCGGGGCCTTGTTAAAAAAAACATTGTGATTGGATAAACCACATGTCTTGAATGACGTGCTACTTCAACCAGAGGTGGGACCAAGTCATTGTTTTGCAAATCACAAGTAAGTCTCAACTCTTTGCCCTCAAGTCCGAGTCAAGTCCCGAGTCAAGACAGGCAAGCCCCGAGTCAAGTCCAAAGTCAAGACTGGAAAGTCTCAAGTCAAGTCCTAAGTCCTGCATTTTGAGTTTCGAGTCCTTTCAAGTCCTTTTAACCACAGACTAATATATTAACACAGATTGTGTATGCTTTTCAAACGCTGTATTTATTTATTAAAACAAGTGCATTTTAAATTGCAGGAAAGAAAATTGTGCTGACATTGCACTTTATAATAGCACTATTAACCAGTCATTTTAAACATTAACTCATTCCTTTACAGAACAAACACATTAAAAAATAAAGTGCAAATGTACTTATTTGTACAAAAGTGTTAACATTGAAAAAACATGACATATACGTGAACATAACAAAAAAGTTGTACTTTTTATATGTCAGGGCCCTATGCTGCATTGCATTTGCAAAAGACCAAATTAGCCAAGAGTCTGTCAGTCATTTGTGCACGATGGGGGCGTAGTATTTATTTTACCTTTATTTTACTATTTTTGTCTTTTTTTAGGTGGCTAAAATACACGGTGCTGCTGACCGCCGTCTAACGTTACGTGTGATATATTGACTAACGTAACCCTGCTTAAAAAAAATCACTGAACAAAAAGTATGAATAAGGTAGTGAACTGCAACAGATTCCCGTGTTTGCAATAACGTTATAACGTTAGCAGTGAGTTTACAGCCTCACTGATTTAACTACACAGCAAATAAAAGTCACGTTACTTAGCCAATAAACGTTATCTTACATTCAAAACTTACCGTTCTTTGTGCAACTTCAAATGCCGGACGAAGTTGGAAGTTGTTGCCTCTCCATCAGTAATTTTCGAACCGCATGTGTTGCATACTGCAAACCGTTTTGTGTTGACCACCTCGTAATTTTTATACCCAAACGAAATTATTTTAGGTATCATTTTTTGTTCACTGGCGTGTGGTTTGGACATGTCTTCTTCGTTGGTTGTCCTGCAATTTGATTGGATGAATGCTGTGTGATGAAAACAAAGTAGATCTAATTTGATTGGCTGTTGTACTGAGAGCACACCAGCTGACACACGCAACGCTGATAGACAAGTACACAATGAAAAATACGGAGCGCTCACGAATAACTTTTTCATCTTTGGGTTTTGGGGAAAGTAGCAAGTCATGTCAAGTCATGTCAATTCAAAAGGCTCAAGTCCAAGTGAAGTCACAAGTCATTGATGTTAAAGTCTAAGTCGAGTTGCAAGTCTTTTTACATTTTGTCAAGTCGAGTCTAAAGTCATCAAATTCATGACTCGAGTCTGACTCGAGTCCAAGTCATGTGACTCGAGTCCACACCTCTGACTTCAACCACTCACATCCAAATCAAGCCGTGATGCTGATGAGAGCGACGCTGGGTAATCCAAGCCCGGTCGGAAGAAGAGCCAAAACATCCTTGGCGCCAATAAATGCCTTCAAAACAGTTCTCTGTTCATCTTTTAAAGAATTAATATTCGATAGATTCAACAAAACAGTTGCAATAGCATTTTTAATATTTCTATGACTGAAACCCTTCTAAATCTCCGGGACCAAGCTTTAGGGGAGTCGTAAAAGTATTGGTATTGTATTGGTTTGGATTAGAGATGTCCGATAATATCAGACTGCCGATATTATCGGCCGATAAATGCTTTAAAATGTAATATCGGAAATTATCGGTATCGGTTTCAAAAAGTAAAATGTATGACTTACTGTACACGGACGTAGGGAGAAGTACAAAGCGCCAATAAACCTTAAAGGCACTGCCTTTGCGTGCCGGCCCTGTCACATAATATCTACGACTTTTCACACACACACAAGTGAATGCAAGCGATACTTGGTCAACAGCCATACAGGTCACACTGAGGGTGGCCGTATAAACAACTTTAACACTGTTACAAATATGCCCGGGGCAGCACGGTGGCAGAGCTGAGTAGTCTTGGGTTCAATCCCGGGCTCTGGAACTTTCTGTGTGGTGTTTGCATGTTCTCCCCGTGACTGCGTGGGTTCCCACCTTCCTCCCACCTCCAAAGACATGCACCTGGGGACAAGTTGATTGGCAACACTAAATTGGCCCTAGTGTGTGACTGTGAGTGTGAATGTTGTCGGTCTATCTGTGTTGGCCCTGCGATGAGGTGGCGACTTGTCCAGGGTGTACCCCGCCTTCCGCCCAAGTGCAGCTGAGATAGGCTCCAGCGCCCCCCCGCGACCCCAAAGGGAATAAGCGGTAGAAAATGGATGGATGGACAAATATGCGCCACACTGTGAACCCACACCAAACAAGTATGACAAACACATTTCGAGAGAACACCCGCACCGTAACACAACATAAACACAACAGGACAAATACCCAGAACCCCTTGCAGCACTAACTCTTCTGGGACGCTACCCACACCTCAACCACGCCCCCCCAACCCCGCCCACCTCAACCTCCTCATGCTCACTCAGGGAAAGCATGTCCCTAATTCCAAGCTGCTGTTTTGAGGCATGTTAAAAAAAAGAATGCACTTTGTGACTTCAATAATAAATATAGCAGTGCCATGTTGCGCATTTTTTTCCATAACTTGAGTTGATTTATTTTGGAAAACCTTATTTTTTAATGCATGCAGCGGGGCATCACAACAAAATTAGGCATAATAATGTGTTAATTCCACCACTGTATATATCGGTATCGGTTGATATCGGAATCGGCAATTAAGAGTTGGACAATATCGGCAAAAAAGCCATTATCGGACATCTTTAGTTTGGATCATTAAAAATATACAATTGGTCCCTGCATGATTAGATTTTTCACTGTGCGGCCCTTAGTGGGAAAACGTGTGGACACTTAAGTCAATAGATGGGATAGATCCACAGCAAGCTGCTTGCTGGGAGTCACGCTCCTTGTTTTGACCAACTCAGTGGCCTAGTGGCAGGCCCGGCCCTAACCAATCTGGCGCCCTAGGCAAGATTTTAGGTGGCGCCCCCCCACATCGGCAGTGAAGTGTATATACTCACAAGAAACCGAATAGCTTTGTCTTTGACCTTTTTTTTTTTTTTTTACTTACAACTATACCTAATATATAAAGGGGTGGAAAAGTGACTATTACCTGCAGGGCAAACATTAGCTAACCAGAAGGCAATAACAATGTAAACAAAAAACAGCTGCTTAAAAGATCTAATACAAATGTCCCTGAGGAATGTAAGGTGGGAGTACTGTAATTACCTAACGTTACATTATTATTTTCCATAACAATTTAGCCCCCTCCACAATATTAACCCGACGTTAAAACAGAACTAGCTATTTATTGATTAGCAATTGCCGAATCATGTGACATTAGCTTAATGCTAAAAAGCCAGGTTACTATCACATTCTGTAACAGACAAATAATTTCATGTTCGGCTCACCTACCTGCTACCTCTGTCTTTTCTCGTTTCTTCTCCTCTTCTTTTCTCTTTTTTCTTCCCTGGGCACCTGACAGTTTTGGCCGTTTTGACATCTTGTGTTGATTTTTTGATGTGGTGACGTCCAAAAAGAGTCATGATACGGGAAGGGAGGGGGCGCACCGTGCGGGGGGAGAGGGGGGGGCGTAATGTTGTAACAAATAATATTTCTATTAAATAGGCTTTACTTTGCATTTTAATTAACGTGGGATTATTTTTTGTATTTAGAAATAATAGTACCAACTTTTTTTTTCTTCTTTTTTTTTCTCCAACATTTGTGGCACTGGCGTGACGCCCCCTGATGGACGGCGCCCTTAGCATTTGCCTATACGGCCTATGCCACAGGCCGGCCCTGCCTAGTGGTTAGAGTGTCCGCCCTGAGATCGGTAGGTTGTGAGTTCAAACCCCGGCCGAGTCATACCAAAGACTAAAAAAAAAATGGGACCCATTACCTCCCTGCTTGGCACTCAGCATCAAGGGTTGGAATTGGGGGTTAAATCACCAAAAATGATTCCCGGGCGCAGCCACCGCTGCTGCCCACTGCTCCCCTCACCTCCCAGGGGGTGAACAAGGGGATGGGTCAAATGCAGAGGACAAATTTCACCACACCTAGTGTGTGTGTGACAATCATTGGTACTTTAACTTTAATGTGTTGTGTATCTGCAATGCTTCTAATAATACCGAAAAGTGCTACATCATCAGAAGGAATCCAAGTAGTCCATGACTCACCTGAATGTTTACATCTTCTTTCTTGAATATGAGCGACCGGACCTCATCTGGATCCACATTGAAGATGGCTCTGAGCAAGGCAGGCTGCAACCACAGACAAGACACATGATTTTCAAACCTGAGTGTCAAATAGCAGCTGTAAAATTCCAGGTGGTGGTTGTGCATGCCACATTTGTTTATGACCCAGCAGCTGCAGCGCGCACACACAAGTAAGCAAACCTTCCTCTTACGTAAAACCTTGACAGGTTGAAATTGTGCTCTGCTGCCACGTGGGCTTGGAGGGCATCTTGACTTCACAAGGTGGCGTGCTGCCGTACTATTTGTCAACAAACTTTCCTCAGAAGGAGAAACCGGCAAAAGCCAGGAGACGACATTTATCGGTCCATTTATGGATGTGAACATGAGGGAATGACGCCACCTGAAAATGAATGGATTGTGTCAAGGTTTATTACGGAGCAACATCAATAAAATATGCTGTTGGGGAGCGGGGATAAATTGTAGATGAAGGTTATATATAAAACTCATTTCCTGTATTTCCTCAAATAGTGGCCTCCGCTCTAATAAACTTCAACAAATAAACACCTTACCTCTATAAATAGACACCGCAGGAAAATGATTAGAGGCGCACGATAATTATCGGGACGATATTAGGGAATTAAGATGTCACGCCGATAAATCGGATATCATTAAAAATAGCTCCAATAAACAATAAAAACAACAACAATGCTCCAATGAGGCAAGATTGCCCATACTGTGCTGTGGATGAACAAATCAAGCGCTCCTACATTGTGGGAGGTCCTAAACACTTCCCTTTTTAATTTTTTTGCCCATCATTCACAATCCCTATGTAAGACAATAACAGACGTTGTCCTGTTTTTTTTATTCATTCTAACTCGTAAATAAACGTTAGCAACAATGAAGCGAAGGGGAGTACACTATTCTGCCCATAAAGCCCTCTAAAATAAAATACTCCCATTTACATCTCGTGACCTGAATATTACCCAAGTATTAGCCATATTGTTATTATAAACTATTTTTAGCGGCGCCGTGATCACAGAGAGCTAGAGCGGTTGAATAGGCTCATACTGTGAGCTGCCGCATCGCTTCGGAGTTGGTGAAAGTTAGTTCTAGACATCAGAGGTGTGGACTCGAGTCACATGACTTGGACTCGAGTCAGACTCGAGTCATGAATTTGATGACTTTAGACTCGACTTGACAAAATGTAAAAAGACTTGCAACTCGACTTAGACTTTAACATCAATGACTTGTGACTTCACTTGGACTTGAGCCTTTTGAATTGACATGACTTGACATGACTTGCTACTTTCCCCAAAACCCAAAGATGAAAAAGTTATTCGGGAGCGCTCCGTATTTTTCATTGTGTACTTGTCTATCAGCGTTGCGTGTGTCAGCTGGTGTGCTCTCAGTACAACAGCCAATCAAATTAGATCTACTTTGTTTTCATCACACAGCATTCATCCAATCAAATTGCAGGACAACCAACGAAGAAGACATGTCCAAACCACACGCCAGTGAACAAAAAATTATACCTAAAATAATTTTGTTTGGGTATAAAAATTACGAGGTGGTCAACACAAAACGGTTTGCAGTATGCAACACATGCGGTTCGAAAATTACTGATGGAGAGGCAACAACTTCCAACTTCGTCCGGCATTTGAAGTTGCACAAAGAACGGTAAGTTTTGAATGTAAGATAACGTTTATTGGCTAAGTAACGTGACTTTTATTTGCTGTGTAGTTAAATCAGTGAGGCCGTAAACTCACTGCTAACGTTATAACGTTATTGCAAACACGGGAATCTGTTGCAGTTCACTACCTTATTCATACTTTTTGTTCAGTGATTTTTTTTAAGCAGGGTTACGTTAGTCAATATATCACACGTAACGTTAGACGGCGGTCAGCAGCACCTAAAAAAAGACAAAAATAGTAAAATAAAGGTCAGTTAAAATGTATACTATATTATGAATATGTGTACCGTTTTAGCTAGCTTTCTGACACACTGTTGGTTGTTTACCTCAGTGGTCCCCAACCACCGGGCCGCGGCCCGGTACTGGTCCGTGGATCGATTGGCATCGGGCCGCACAAGAAATAATTTTTTTTTTTTCTTTTTTTAATTAAATCAACATAAAAAACACAAGATACACTTACAAGTAGTGCACCAACCCAAAACAACTCTCTCCCCCCTTTTGTTCTGGGCATTGAACATGAAGACTCTTTCTTCACTGTTCCGAGTGGCCATGAGAGTCTTGGCAGTGCCTGCCTCCAGTGCTCCAGTGGAGCGAGTTTTAAAGTTAAAGTTAAAGTACCAATGATTGTCACACACACACTAGGTGTGGCGAAATTATTGGGTTGTACTTGTACTTGTATAGCGCTTTTCTACCTTCAAGGTACTCAAAGCGCTTTGACACTACTTCCACATTTACCCATTCACACACACATTCACACACTGATGGAGGGAGCTGCCATGCAAGGCGCTACCAGCACCCATCAGGAGCAAGGGTGAAGTGTCTTGCTCAGGACACAACGTACATGACGAGGTTGGTACTAGGTGGGGATTGAACCAGGGACCCTCGGGTCGCGCACGGCCACTCTTCCACTGCGCCACGCCGTCCCGTCTCTGCATTTAACCCATCACCCTTGATCACCCCCTGGGAGGTGAGGGGAGCAGTGGGCAGCAGCGGTGGCCGCGCCCAGGAATCATTTTTGGTGATTTAACCCCCAATTCCAACCCTTGATACTGAGTGCCAAGCAGGGAGGTAATGGGTCCCATTTTTATAGTCTTTGGTATGACTCGGCCGGGGTTTGAACCCACAACCTACCGATCTCAGGGCGGACATTCTAACCACTAGGCCACTGAGTTCTCAGCCATGGTGGCATCATACTACCCCCCCATCGTGCACAAATGACTGACAGACTCTTGGCTAATTTGGTCTTTTGCAAATGCAATGCAGCATAGGGCCCTGACATATAAAAAGTACAACTTTTTTGTTATGTTCACGTATATGTCATGTTTTTTCAATGTTAACACTTTTGTACAAATAAGTACATTTGCACTTTATTTTTCAATGTGTTTGTTCTGTAAAGGAATGAGTTAATGTTTAAAATGACTGGTTAATAGTGCTATTATAAAGTGCAATGTCAGCACAATTTTCTTTCCTGCAATTTAAAATGCACTTGTTTTAATAAATAAATACAGCGTTTGAAAAGCATACACAATCTGTGTTAATATATTAGTCTGTGGTTAAAAGGACTTGAAAGGACTCGAAACTCAAAATGCAGGACTTAGGACTTGACTTGAGACTTTCCAGTCTTGACTTTGGACTTGACTCGGGGCTTGCCTGTCTTGACTCGGGACTTGACTCGGACTTGAGGGCAAACACTTGAGACTTACTTGTGACTTGCAAAACAATGACTTGGTCCCACCTCTGCTAGACATACTTGCCAACCTTGAGACCTCCGATTTCGGGAGGTGGGGCGTGGTCGGGGGCGTGGCTAAGAGGGGAGGAGTATATTTACAGCTAGAATTCACCAAGTATTTCATATATATATATATATATATATATATATATATATATATATATATATGTATTTTACTCTATATATATATATATATATATATACATATATATATATATATATATATATATATATATATATATATATATATATATATATATATATATATATATAAATAAAAGAAATACTTGAATTTCAGTGTTCATTTATTTACACATATACACACACATAACACTCATCTACTCATTGTTGAGTTAAGGGTTGAATTGTCCATCCTTGTTCTATTCTCTGTCACTATTTTTCTAACCCTGCTGAACACCCTTTAAACAATAGTCCAGGATATCACTCACCCACTACACAAATACATCATCCCACTACCATCAGGGCGCAGGTACAGAACTATCAAATTCCGGAGGGCCCGTCTCAGGAAAAGCCTGATCCCTGCAGCTATAGCCGCCCTTAACAGCAGGCCCGGCCGACCCGTCTGACAAGCCTGTAAATGTGTGTTAGTCATGTATGATGTCTTTTTGTTATTTTTTGTGTGTGTGATGTGTAATGTTTAGTGTTTAAATGTACGGCAGTGACAATGAATTTCTCCAAGGGGACCAATAAATCTAAATCTAAAATCTAAAAATCTAATCTAATCTTCGCAGGTACCCAGAAAGGTTTCGAGTACCACCAAAAAAACTGAATCTCTGAAGACAGTATAAAAATCTGTGTTAAAGGTGTACAAATACTGTTTGTATAATAAGCATGTTATTGTTTACAAATGAGGGTTAAGAGTTCAGTACTAAAAAAAAAAAAAGAATGTGGCCTAAGTACCGTATTTTCCGCACCATAAGGCGCCCTGGGTTATAAGCCGCGCCTTCAATGAACGGCATATTTCAAAACTTTGTCCACCTATAAGCCGCCCCGTGTTATAAGCCGCATCTAACTGCGCTAAAGGGAATGTCAAAAAAACAGTCAGATAGGTCAGTCAAACTTTAATAATATATTAAAAACCAGCGTGATGTGGGCGCGCATGGAGTCGTATATCAACATGGACGGAGCTGCGTGAAAAAAGCCACCCGGCCTCTTCGCGTAAACTTCCCTTAACCACTCGCTCATCTTTTCTTCATCCATCCATCCCTTCGAGTTAGCTTTTATGATGACGCCGGCTGGAAAGGTCTCTTTTGGCAAGGTCTTCCTTTTGAATATCACCATGGGTGGAAGTTTCTGGCCATTAGCATGGCAAGCTAGAACCACAGTGAAGGATGACTTCTCATTCCCTGTGGTGCGAATATTCACCGTACGTGCTCCCGTTGTATCCACAGTGCGGTTCACAGGAATATCAAAAGTCAGTGGAACCTCGTCCATGTTGATAATGTTCTCTGGCCGGATCTTTTTTTCAGCTATCTTGTTTTTACAATATGCACGGAAAGTAGCCAGCTTTTCTTGAAAGTCTTTAGGCAGTTGCTGTGAAATAGTAGTCCGTGTGCGGATGGAGAGATTGCGTCTTTTCATGAACCGGAAACCTGTCGCTTAGTAGGAGCCATTTTGTGGTCTTTACAGATGTAAACACACAAAGGAAATGAAACGTAATATCCGCGCGCTTCTTCTTCTTCTACGGGGGCGGGTGGTTGCTTACAGTAGAAGAAGAAGCGCTTCCTCTTCTATGGGGGCGGGTGCTTACCTTGGCGGTTGCTTGCCGTAGAAGAAGAAGCGCTTCCTCTTCTACGGGGAAAAAAGATGGCGGCTGTTTACCGTAGTTGCGAGACCTAAACTTTATGAAAATGAATCTTAATATTAATCCATATATAAAGCGCACCGGGTTATAAGCCGCACTGTCAGCTTTTGAGTAAATTTGTGGTTTTTAGGTGCGGCTAATAGTGCGGAAAATACGGTACAGTTTTTTAATTGAGCTGCTGCCTTTTTTGGTTGGGTTGTTTATTTATTTTGAGTAACTTCTACAATTCTGAAAGGGGAGGAATTTAATAGAGTGATCTATGTTTGTCTGTTGCCATCTCCTGGTGAATGTTGGCTATAGCGTACTGGGGTTACTTTTTGGTTGGCCAACGATTTATGTGGTGTTGCGCACCTGACGTCAAGTGTGTGAGTCTGTTCTGAAGTCTACAGTAAAGAGACGTACTTCATCACCTCGCCTGGTTATTGCCTCCAACTCAATATATTACAACAACATTGCTGTTCACGGCAGACGAACTGCTTTACGGTAGAATAAAACATGACTGCTGTTGTTGTGTGTTGTTGCCGCGCTGGGAGGACGTTAATGAAACTGCCTAACAATAAACCCACATAAGAAACCAAGAACTCGCCCTCCATCATTCTACAGTTATAACGATTGGGCAGGCACGTTGTTTATATTGTGGGAAAGCGGACGTGAATACAGGCTGTTGACACGTCACTCAGGTCCGCATGGAGCTGGAGGGGGCGTGGCTTCCAGCTCCGCCTGAATTTCCGGAGATTTTCGGGAGAAAATTTGTCCCGGGAGGTTTTCGGGAGAGGCGCTGAATTTCGGGAGTCTCACGGAAATTCCGGGAGGGTTGGCAAGTATGGTTCTAGATTATAAATCAAATCAATTTTTTTTTTTTTTTTACCTGCGTCAGGACTATGATTATTTCTTATCTAAATGAGAAGATATGAACATCCCATCAGTTGGCGTTCCAGTGAGAGTAGACATTGTACAGTAAGTGCTTTATTATGTTCGTAGTTTGTTTATCTTGTTTAGCACTTAGCAATACTGCTGAATCTGTTTAGCAAACAGCTTCTAAAAGTTGTAGCTCGGCCTCCTTATTTTCAGGCTCAAAAATATAAGGTTCTGGATCATCATTTGTCCCAAAGTAGTCTTTTGTTATCTCTCACAGTCCGCCATGAGTAGAAGTGTTGTTGTTGTTGAAGTGAAAAGCAAAAGTTGTGATGTGTCAGTGAAATTAATACGCCATAGTATGCTTAAAATGACCAAAATACATAAATATTATATGTTTTTACAAATGTGCCTGTTACTACATTACATATATACTTACAGCATGTATATAAAAAATGTTTTTTAGTTTTTTTAGAGTACCGTATTTTCCGCACTATTAGCCGCACCTAAAAACCACAAATTTACTCAAAAGCTGACAGTGCGGCTTATAACCCGGTGCGCTTTATATATGGATTAATATTAAGATTCATTTTCATAAAGTTTCGGTCTCGCAACTACGGTAAACAGCCGCCATCTTTTTTCCCCGTAGAAGAGGAAGTGCTTCTTCTTCTACGCAAGCAACCGCCAAGGTAAGCACCCGCCCCCATAGAAGAGGAAGCGCTTCTTCTTCTACTGTAAGCAACCACCCGCCCCCGTAGAAGAAGAAGAAGCGCGCGGATATTACGTTTCATTTCCTTTGTGTGTTTACATCTGTAAAGACCACAAAATGGCTCCTACTAAGCGACAGGTTTCCGGTTCATGAAAAGACGCAATCTCTCCATCCGCACACGGACTACTATTTCACAGCAACTGCCTAAAGACTTTCAAGAAAAGCTGGCTACTTTCCGTGCATATTGTAAAAACAAGATAGCTGAAAAACAGATCCGGCCAGAGAACATTATCAACATGGACGAGGTTCCACTGACTTTTGATATTCCTGTGAACCGCACTGTGGATACAACGGGAGCACGTACGGTGAATATTCGCACCACAGGGAATGAGAAGTCATCCTTCACTGTGGTTCTAGCTTGCCATGCTAATGGCCAGAAACTTCCACCCATGGTGATATTCAAAAGGAAGACCTTGCCAAAAGAGACCTTTCCAGCCGGCGTCATCATAAAAGCTAACTCGAAGGGATGGATGGATGAAGAAAAGATGAGCGAGTGGTTAAGGTAAGTTTACGCGAAGAGGCCGGGCGGCTTTTTTCACGCAGCTCCGTCCATGTTGATATACGACTCCATGCGCGCCCACATCACGCTGGTTTTTAATATATTATTAAAGTTTGACTGACCTATCTGACTGTTTTTTTGACATTCCCTTTAGCGCAGTTAGATGCGGCTTATAACACGGGGCGGCTTATAGGTGGACAAAGTTTTGAAATATGCCGTTCATTGAAGCCGCGGCTTATAACCCAGGGCGGTTTATGGTGCGGAAAATACGGTACTTTATAGTGTCAGAATAATTGTATTTAAGTTATCACAAAACTTTGTGTTTCCATGAGTTCCCAACGCGCAGACAAAAGCTGTCTTTGATCTTACCAAGCAAAAGGCTTGTAAAACTCCACTGTGTACGATGGGAAGCGATATGAAGTGTCAGTTTCTTTCATCTATTGTAATCCACAGGAAGATCTTGTCTTGACCCGAGATCTACAAAGCGGAGAGGAAGCAGGACCTGACGCAAGCTCCAGGCATCTTTTCTTTGAACTGCTTTGTGACCAAGGGCGACAGCTGTTTACGACCCCCTCTCCCTTTAGAAACAGCTGTTGTCATGTAATCAGGGAAAGTCCAAATAAAAGAGGAGGCGTAGAATTCTCTTGTCGGAGCGTGGGACGACACTGTACAAGGGTACAGGTCTACGCGCTCTCCTCATTGAGCTAAATTGAATCATGTCTCTGTTTAATTCCTTGCTTCTTGTCTGTTTAATACATGTCATCGGTGTTTGAACCTGACAGGAATATTTGTGTTAATTTACGAGTTAGGATGCATTAATACATGCAAAACATATGTGTTTTGTCTTACATAAGCATTGTGAATAAAAGGCAAAATTCCAAAAAAGCTCACAGAGTAAAAAAATATTGCATTATTCCAGAAGAAGACACCCCGCGTGAAAACTGCACAAAATGCTCTGCAAACACTCCACAAAGAAGATGCAAAACACCAGCTTCAACACGTCAAACCTTACTAGTCACGCCAAAACAATGCCAGCATCCGCACCCCGGAAGACCCTGAAGCTGCCCAAAGCCAGCCGCAATGAAAAGCTGTTGGCAGTTCCCAACGCCGCTATGTTGGAAAAGTGCTAGGGCCAAAGAGATCTGCAATTTCCTTTTGGAATTAAAATGTCGGCGCTGGAAAGAGATAGCAAACACAACTAGCTTCTGCAAACACGCTGGGTATATCTCCAAGTAGGCTAAACTGTCAACTGCGGCCGCCAAGACATGACAGAAAAGCAACCGGACACACTGGATTGTGTTCCCCAGCAGCAAGACACTACTGCCAGCCAAGAGATAAAAACAATATCGGCTCTTTCAGAGATGCAAAAGATCCTGGACCACGGTTTGTGCTTCTGAGGCCGCGCTATTTTCCCAGCTGTGTGTTTACCGGCAACATACGGTGTTGATGGACTGCACTCCTGCATACACTGATAGATGGAAATGAGGACATAAGATTCACTACTGATAGATGGGTGTGATATGAATGTTATATTTACCGTATTTTCCGCACTATTAGCCGCACCTAAAAACCACAAATTTACTCAAAAGCTGACAGTGCGGCTTATAACCCGGTGCGCTTTATATATGGTATTAATATTAAGATTCATTTTCATAAAGTTTCGGTCTCGCAACTACGGTAAACAGCCGCCATCTTTTTCCCCCGTAGAAGAGGAAGCGCTTCTTCTTCTACGCCAAGCAACCGCCAAGGTAAGCACCCGCCCCATAGAAGAGGAAGCGCTTCTTCTTCTACTGTAAGCAACCACCCGCCCCCGTAGAAGAAGAAGAAGCGCGCGGATATTACGTTTCATTTCCTTTGTGTGTTTACATCTGTAAAGACCACAAAATGGCTCCTACTAAGCGACAGGGATCCGGTTCATGAAAAGACGCAATCTCTCCATCCGCACACGGACTACGGTACTATTTCACAGCAACTGCCTAAAGACTTTCAAGAAAAGCTGGCTACTTTCCGTGCATATTGTAAAAACAAGATAGCTGAAAAAAAGATCCGGCCAGAGAACATTATCAACATGGACGAGGTTCCACTGACTTTTGATATTCCTGTGAACCGCACTGTGGATACAATGGGAGCACGTACGGTGAATATTCACACCACAGGGAATGAGAAGTCATCCTTCACTGTGGTTCTAGCTTGCCATGCTAATGGCCAGAAACTTCCACCCATGGTGATATTCAAAAGGAAGACCTTGCCAAAAGAGACCTTTCCAGCCGGCGTCATCATAAAAGCTAACTCGAAGGGATGGATGGATGAAGAAAAGATGAGCGAGTGGTTAAGGGAAGTTTACGCGAAGAGGCCGGGTGGCTTTTTTCACGCAGCTCCGTCCATGTTGATATACGACTCCATGCGCGCCCACATCACGCTGGTTTTTAATATATTATTAAAGTTTGACTGACCTATCTGACTGTTTTTTTGACATTCCCTTTAGCGCAGTTAGATGCGGCTTATAACACGGGGCGGCTTATAGGTGGACAAAGTTTTGAAATATGCCGTTCATTGAAGGCGCGGCTTATAACCCAGGGCGCCTTATGGTGCGGAAAATACGGTAGGCCTGGAAACAATCAAGGATCAGAAAAAAGAAAGGATGTTCCGATTAGGGTTTTATGTTGCCGATTTCCATCATCCGTGAGTGACGTCGGCCGATACCAATACCGATATCAATCACATGTATTAATTGCAAATGTTTCCAATTATTTATGGTGAGTATTATTGCTAGTTTAACAATATCTATACAACGGGGCTATTCAACCACATAATGAAAAAGGGCTCAATGGCCAGACATCGGAATTTAGATGTTTTGTCAGAAAGTGCTTCCACGGGTTATATTCCTTTGAGACTGTGTTTACTTAATTACAAAGTAAACACATCGGCTTTCACGCTGCACTGTCAATAAATTCATTATTTTGCCTTCGCTGCTCGTTTCCAGCGTGTGCAGCTAGACAGATAGTTAACAGCATGAAGAAGCAGAAGCTCCAGGATTTTGTTGAGGCTTGTGAAAACTATTTTCCTTCCTCAGTTTGAGTTCTTTACACCTTATTCCTTCATTTAAGTTTTTAAGATTGAAAATATAAACATAAAATAAACATTACACAAGTATAACGTGCATTGTGTATTTTACATAAATAATTAGCATTGTGTACATAAATAAAATAGAATGTTTAGTGTTAACACATTCACACAATAAACTACTGATGTTTACTCATATAGAAATTAAACAACATTGCACACAATATATGTGACTCATCACAATTAAACCTAACCACTATTGCCATTTACAGGTCAAATTTTGCGCTACAAGGTTTGTATCAGACAAAAACCAGCAAGACCAGGAGTACAAAAGACATCACAAAGTCGGCAATTTCAAGACAAAACAAACTACATATTTTTATGCTGACCAAGTTTCTTGATGAAGATTACACGCTGGGATTTCTGCCTTTGTTGTTGCTAGTCTGGATCAATGTGTCCGTTGCTAAAAAGGTCCTGAAACAATGCCTGGACATTCATACTTTGTTGTCCAGTATTTGTAAAAAGTCAGATTTTGGAAACGTATTTAGATTTTTTTTTCATGGTTGAGTGACTAGACTTCTTCTACTATTGTGACACATGACTCGTCGTTGGCCCCTACGGGGTGGTGGGAGTACTACATACATGAGCAACCCTAGTTTGAATGGTTATATCAAGCCTTTTTGGGTGATGTTTGGCAAGCCAAATGAAAAGCCCTGCCATTAGGGATGTCCCGATCCGATATTTGGATCGGATCGGCCGCCGATATTCACAAAAAAATGCGTATCGGCAAGGCATGGGAAAATGCCGATCCAGATCCAGTTTTAAAAAAAAACTCCGGTCCGTGTTTTCCAACGCACCGATTTAAATAATACATTCCACTTTTCTGCTGTTCCCTAAGCTCCGTTCCGCATTTTCCAGCACACCTTCAGCACATCCACAGATCTGTGGATTCTAACGCAGTTGCTTTTAGCTGCTGGCATTACACGACAGGCTCTTCTCACTCTTTCCTGTGTCTCCCTCTTACAGACAGTGAGCGCACCTTCTTACACACGTCACATACTGTCTCGTCATACGTCACATACGTATACGCCCTCTCCCAGCAGAGAGCGAGGTAGCAGCATGGCTAACGTTAGCTGTGATGCTAGCGCAGCCGCTAAGGTGCGCGCCTGCTCAAACGTCCTCTGCGCACGGCAAATCTATGCCACGCACAAAATCAAATAAAAAAATAAGCGCATAACAATTTTCGACACACGGACACGACAGAGAAAACAGTTTTCGTCATCATTGTTCAAATATTGTAACGTCTGTCGAGACGCTTATCTCCGTTCGGTGCCACACGCCCACACCATCGCCAAGGCAAACATTTCCACGTCGACACCGTATGAAAAAAATAGTGATTTTTTTTTGTTGTGATTTCCTTCTCTGCATGAAAGTTTAAAAGTAGCATATATTAATGCAGTATGAAGAAGAATGTTTTAATGTAGACATGCAAGCCTTGAAAGAACATTTTGAAAATCAAGACTACATTTCCTGCAAATGGGTGCATTTCTACCCTATATTTTAACTTTAGATTTATTTTCATATCAAACTCTTTTGGCTGTCTTTTTGACACTTACATCCGGCGCCCCCCTCCACACCCCGGATTATAAGTAATGTAAATAATTCAATGTGATTATCTTGTGTGATGACTGTATTATGATGATAGTATATATCTGATAGTATATATCTGTATCATGAATCAATTTAAGTGGACCCCTGGAAAAACTTATTCGGGTGTTACCATTTAGTGGTCAATTGTACGGAATATGTACTTCACTGTGCAACCTACTAATAAAAGTCTCAATCAATCAATCAAAACACATAGAATCATCATACTGCTGTGATTATATGCATCAAGTGTTCATTCAAGGCTAAGGCAAAATATCGAGATATATATCGTGTATCGCAATATGGCCTTAAAATATCGCAATATTAAAAAAAGGCCATATCGCCCAGCCCTAGTTTCAATGATGCCATTTCTGTTTGTCATGTATAATTGTGTCTATTTTGTGTTTATCCTTGAATAAACAGGTCAGTTTCTTGTTACCAACCATTGTGTATTATTCAAACTCCCCTAATTCAGCTGGCTAGTTGTTATCAAGAGTACTAAAACCCTTTTCAACATGATTCTGACAACTAAGTAGGCTAAATAACTTTAAACTTTAATACATGCTCGGATAGGCCATTATCGGTCAGTATCGGTATCGGATCGGAAGTGCAAAAACCTGGATCGGGACATCCCTACCTGCAATACAATATTTAAACTAGTTCCTTATTATCCTTCTCCAAGTGTAATATGTTGCGCCTCGTATTCCAGCGATAAGAGTACTCGAGATACTAAGAAATGCAGTTTAGTTGGCGTAATTGAGGTGATCATTATTAGATTATAGGAGCGTCTCCATACAAATTATCAGCTAGTTGCCTGTCAGCCAGCGGACTTAAAATAAATGTCAGCCAGAGGAATTGGTGTTTTGTGATCAGCAAAAATATGCATCGATCGGCAATGGCGATCACAGACTTTTTCACGAAATCGATCGATGGGCCCAAGAAAAAAGATGTTGGCCTATTAAGGGGAAGCATATTAAAAATGCAACGTATACAGTGTTGGTGTATATAACATTCACTGGAATTCACATCTCCTTATGCAAATTTTGATACCTTAACTACCTTTATAAAATGCATGTTAAGTACAGCAGGCAAAGGTACAAAAGGTGAGCTTATATTTTCAAATACATTCCAAAGGTCATTGAAAGTATTGTTTGGTTGTTGAATGAATGTTCTCAGATAAAACCTGCAACGATACAACTTAAACCAGTCCTTTGCAATGACTCACTGCTTAAATATCGACTTTAGGCAAAGCACTGTTCCAGGAGCAAAATGAGACTTTATGACGGCATGTTAGTCTGCAGGGGGTCTACTATAAAGCGGGATCAGGTTTAACGCCTTCATTCGCAGTAACTCGGCAGAGGTGAGTCACTTCGCTTGGAACAGACATTCTCAGCCATTGAAGGGGAACTGCACTTTTTATGGAATCTTGCCTATCATTCACAAATCTTATGTAAGACAAGAACTAGAGATGTCCGATATTATCGGCCGATAAATGCGTTAATATGTAATATCGGAAATTATCGGTATCGTTTTTTTATTATCAGTATCGTTTAATTTTTTTTTTTTATTAAATCAACATAAAAAACACAAGATACACTTACAATTAGTGCACCAACCCAAAAAACCTTCCTCCCCCATTTACACTCATTCACACAAAAGGGTTGTTTCTTTCTGTTATTAATATTCTGGTTCCTACATTATATATCAATATATATCAATTAGGGATGTCCCGATCCAGGTTTTTGCACTTCCGATCCGTTCCCGATATTGTTTTTGCACTTCCGATCCGATACCGATACTGACCGATACCGATACTGACCGATAATGGCCTATCCGAGCATGTATTAAAGTTTAAAGTTATTTAGCCTACTTAGTTGTCAGAATCATGTTGAAAAGGGTTTTAGTACTCTTGATAACAACTAGCCAGCTGAATTAGGGGAGTTTGAATAATACACAATGGTTGGTAACAAGAAACTGACCTGTTTATTCAAGGATAAACACAAGTTTTCCACTTGTATCGCTAGCAACTCCCTTCGGGAGTCCTTTTGCAATGGGACATAAGGACCTATTGTTATTCTAAGGTTTTATTATTATTCTTTTTTCTTCCGCCGCCAGATTAAACTGTAATTTGACCCACTTAACATGCTTCAAAACTCACCAAATTTGACCCACACATCAGAACCTGCGAAAATTACCTTTTTTTAAAACAACCGAACCCCAAAACTCAAAATTGCGCTCTAGCGCCCCCTAGGAAAAAAAAAACTAGACTGCCTTTAACTCCCACTAGGAAGGTCAGAGAGACATGAAACAAAAACCTCTATGTAGGTCTGACTTACACCTAGTTTTCATAATTGTATATCCTCGGGCTAAAATCAACAGGAAGTTGGCAATTCCCCCTTCAAGACAAAAAAGTACTAAAAAAAGTCACTTTTGCCTCTTTGAGCTGTAATTTGACCCTCTTAACATGCTTCAAAACTCACCGAACTGAACGCACACATCAGGACTGCCAAAAACTGAGATCTAATAAAAAACCTAACCCCAAATTTAAAAATTGCGCTCTACAGCAATTTTTGAATACAACGGAGAAAAAACTGCTCCTCGGAAGAAGAAAATTACAAAACTGCCTGTAACTCCCACTGGGAAGGTCGGAGAGACATGAAACAAAAACCTCTCCGTAGGTCTCACGTAGACCTACATTTCATAAATTGACAACCCCCAGCAAAAATATACAGGAAGTTTGCTATTCCCCCTTCAACACAACATTTTTGTAAAAACCCGTCCCCTTTCTTCAAACATTATCTCCTCTGAGCGTGTTTGTTGTTTCGGCTTCAAACTAACACAGGAGAGAGATTGAACCCTTCTGATTAAAAGTTGGTGAAAGAGTTGTGATACCTGCTCCGGTTTTGATTTTATGACCCTTCAAAGACCCGCTGCACTGATGCTCCTGCGGTGCTGTTTTTTTAAGATGGCTGCTCAAAAGCAGGAAGCACCAACGTGCCCACACAATGCAGACAAGGTAGGTACACTAGACAAAAGTCTTGGGACACTTCAGACTACAAGTAGACAAAAGTATTGGGACACTTAGGACTAGCACCTGCCAAATACGCGGGCCCGTCCAACGCTGCTTGCAGCTTTAATTTTATTTGATTTTGTGCGTGGCATAGATTTGCCGTGCGCAGAGGACGCTTGAGCAGGCGCGCACCTTAGCGGCTGCGCTAGCATCACAGCTAACGTTAGCCATGCCGCTACCTCGCTCTCTGCTGGGAGAGGACGTATACGTATGTGACGTATGACGTATACGTATGTGACGTGTGTAAGAAGGTGCGCTCGCTGTCTGTGAGAGGGAGACACAGGAAAGAGTGAAAAGAGCCTGCCGTGTAATGCCAGCAGCTAAAAGCAACTGTGTGAGAATTGTGGATGTGTTGAAGGTGTGCTGGAAAATGCGGAACGGAAATTACGGAGCAGCAGAAAATTGGAATGTATTATTTAAATAGGTGCGTTGGAAAACACGGACCGGAGTTTTTTTTTTTAAACTGGATCTGGATCGGCATTTTCCCATGCCTTGCCGATACGCAATTTTTGGCAAATATCGGCAGCCGATCCGATCCAAATATCGGATCGGGACATCCCTAATATCAATACAGTCTGCAATGGATACAGTCCGTAAGCACACATGATTGTGCGTGCTGCTGGTCCACTAATAGTACAAACCTTTAACACTTAATTTTACTCATTTTCATTAATTACTAGTTTTAATGTAACTGTTTTTATATTGTTTTACTTTCTTTTGTATTCAAAAAAATGTTTTTAATTTATTTATCTTATTTTATTGTATTCATTTTTTTTTTTAAGTACCTTATCTTCACCATACCTGGTTGTCCAAATTAGGCATAATAATGTGTTAATTCCACCACTGTATGTATCGGTTGATATCGGTAATTAAAAAGTTGGACAATATCGGAATATCGGATATCGGCAAAAAGCCATTATCGGACAACCCTAACAAGAACACACGTTTCTTTTTTTCGCGCATTCAAACTTGTAATATAAGGAAAGTACGAGGTAGCTAACAAAGCAGCTAATGGGAGAACCCATTAAGCCCTCTAAAAAAACATAAAAATTGCCAACAATACTTCATTTACATCTTGTGACCTGAATATCAACCAAGCATTAGCGATATTGTTATTACCGTATTTTCCACACTATTAGCCGCACCTAAAAACCACAAATTTACTCAAAAGCTGACAGTGTGGCTTATAACCCGGTGCGCTTTATATATGGATTAATATTAAGATTCATTTTCATAAAGTTTCGGTCTCGCAACTACGGTAAACAGCCGCCATCTTTTTTCCCCGTAGAAGAGGAAGTGCTTCTTCTTCTACGCAAGCAACCGCCAAGGTAAGCACCCGCCCCCATAGAACAGGAAGCGCTTCTTCTTCTACTGTAAGCAACCACCCGCCCGCGTAGAAGAAGAAGAAGAAGCGCGCGGATATTATGTTTCATTTCCTTTGTGTGTTTACATCTGTAAAGACCACAAAATGGCTCCTACTAAGCGACAGGTTTCCGGTTCATGAAAAGACGCAATCTCTCCATCCGCACACGGACTACTATTTCACAGCAACTGCCTAAAGACTTTCAAGAAAAGCTGGCTACTTTCCGTGCATATTGTAAAAACAAGATAGCTGAAAAAAAGATCCGGCCAGAGAACATTATCAACATGGACGAGGTTCCACTGACTTTTGATATTCCTGTGAACCGCACTGTGGATACAACGGGAGCACGTACGGTGAATATTCGCACCACAGGGAATGAGAAGTCATCCTTCACTGTGGTTCTAGCTTGCCATGCTAATGGCCAGAAACTTCCACCCATGGTGATATTCAAAAGGAAGACCTTGCCAAAAGAGACCTTTCCAGCCGGCGTCATCATAAAAGCTAACTCGAAGGGATGGATGGATGAAGAAAAGATGAGCGAGTGGTTAAGGTAAGTTTACGCGAAGAGGCCGGGTGGCTTTTTTCACGCAGCTCCGTCCATGTTGATATACGACTCCATGCGCGCCCACATCACGCTGGTTTTAATATATTATTAAAGTTTGACTGACCTATCTGACTGTTTTTTTGACATTCCTTTAGCGCAGTTAGATGCGGCTTATAACACGGGGCGGCTTATAGGTGGACAAAGTTTTGAAATATGCCGTTCATTGAAGGCGCGGCTTATAACCCAGGGCGCCTTATGGTGCGGAAAATACGGTACATGCGCTAAAGCTGAGGAACTACTTTTAAAGAGGTAACTAGTTTATGCAGCTTTCGAGATATTGAACCGGTAATCTGCTGCATCACCTCGGAGTGAGTAAAAGTTCATTCTGGATTATACATCAGGCCTGGGCAATTATTATGACTCGGGGGCCAGATTTAGAGAAAAAAATGTGTCTGCGGGGCCGGTGTAACTATTTTTTACTACACTTTACATGTTATAGATCTACAAAAAATTATTTGGGAATGTCCAACGGGCCGGAATACTTTGAAGACCTCCTCAATCCCACCAACACGTCTTCCTATGAGGAAGCAGTGCCTGGGGAGTCTGTGGTGGGCTCTCCTATTTCTGGGGCTGAGGTTGCTGAGGTAGTTAAAAAGCTCCTCGGTGGCAAGGCTCCGGGGGTAGATGAGATCCGCCCGGAGTTCCTTAAGGCTCTGGATGCTGTGGGGCTGTCTTGGTTGACAAGACTCTGCAGCATCGCGTGGACATCGGGGGCGGTACCACTGGATTGGCAGACCGGGGTGGTGGTTCCTCTCTTTAAGAAGGGGAACCGGAGGGTGTGTTCTAACTATCGTGGGATCACACTCCTCAGCCTTCCCGGTAAGGTCTATTCAGGTGTACTGGAGAGGAGGCTACGCCGGATAGTCGAACCTCGGATTCAGGAGGAACAGTGTGGTTTTCGTCCTGGTCGTGGAACTGTGGACCAGCTCTATACTCTCCGCAGGGTCCTTGAGGGTGCATGGGAGTTTGCCCAACCAGTCTACATGTGTTTTGTGGACTTGGAGAAGGCATTCGACCGTGTACCCCGGGAAGTCCTGTGGGGAGTGCTCAGAGAGTACGGGGTATCGGACTGTCTGATTGTGGCAGTCCGCTCCCTGTATGATCAGTGCCAGAGCTTGGTCCGCATTGCCGGTAGTAAGTCGGACACGTTTCCAGTGAGGGTTGGACTCCGCCAAGGCTGCCCTTTGTCACCGATTCTGTTCATAACTTTTATGGACAGAATTTCTAGGCGCAGTCAAGGCGTTGAGGGGATCTGGTTTGGTGGCTGCAGGATTAGGTCTCTGCTTTTTGCAGATGATGTGGTCCTGATGGCTTCATCTGGCCAGGATCTTCAGCTCTCACTGGATCGGTTCGCAGCTTAGTGTGAAGCGACTGGGATGAGAATCAGCACCTCCAAGTCCGAGTCCATGGTTCTCGCCCGTAAAAGGGTGGAGTGCCATCTCCGGGTTGGGGAGGAGATCTTGCCCCAAGTGGAGGAGTTCAAGTACCTCGGAGTCTTGTTCACGAGTGAGGGAAGAGTGGATCGTGAGATCGACAGGCGGATCGGTGCGGCGTCTTCAGTAATGCGGACGCTGTATCGGTCCGTTGTGGTGAAGAAGGAGCTGAGCCGGAAGGCAAAGCTCTCAATTTACCGGTCGATCTACGTTCCCATCCTCACCTATGGTCATGAGCTTTGGGTTATGACCGAAAGGACAAGATCACGGGTACAAGCGGCCGAAATGAGTTTCCTCCGCCGGGTGGCGGGGCTCTCCCTTAGAGATAGGGTGAGAAGCTCTGCCATCCGGGAGGAGCTCAAAGTAAAGCCGCTGCTCCTCCACATGGAGAGGAGCCAGATGAGGTGGTTCGGGCATCTGGTCAGGATGCCACCCGAACGCCTCCCTAGGGAGGTGTTTAGGGCACGTCCGACCGGTAGGAGGCCGCGGGGAAGACCCAGGACACGTTGGGAAGACTATGTCTCCCGGCTGGCCTGGGAACGCCTCGGGGTCTCCCGGGAGGAGCTGGATGAAGTGGCTGGGGAGAGGGAAGTCTGGGCTTCCCTGCTTAGGCTGTTGCCCCCGCGACCCGACCTCGGATAAGCGGAAGAAGATGGATGGATGGATGGATGGATGTCCAGCGGGCCAGATTGAAAATCTTAACGGGCCGCGTGCGGCCCCCGGGCCTTAATTTGCCCAGGTCTGTTATATATCATGCCTCTCGCTCGTAAAGTAGAAGGTTGTCACCATAAACCGAGACGTTGGTCAACTTAGATATTTAACGTAGACCCGGAGATGGCGAGAAAGAAACAAAGACACTCGTTCGCGTCACTTTGTTTTGTTTTTACCTGTCTGAAGATTATGATTAATATTTAATCTAAAAATCAGTCGGCTTTCCAGCGAGAGCAGACATTGTACAGTAAGTGATTGATTTAACATGTTCGTAGTTTGAATTTTTTGTTTAGCACTTAGCAATGCTGGATCTGTTTAGCACACAGCTTCTAAAACTTGTAGCTCACCCTCTGTGTATTCAGGCTTAACATTAGGGCTGCAACTAACGATTAATTTGATAATCGATGAATCTGTCGATTATTACTCCGATTAATCGATTACTAATCGGATAAAAGAGACCAACTACATTTCTATCCTTTCCAGTATTTTATTGAAAAAAAAACAGCCTACTGCCACCATACTTATTAGGGCCCGCATGGCCCATTGCATAAGGACTCCCACAGGGAGTCCTTATGCAATGGGACATAAGGACCTATTGAATTTGTAAGGTTTTATTATTATTATTATACCGGCCGCCTCTTTGAGCTGCAATTTGACCCACTTAACATGCTTCAAAACTCACCATATTTGACGCACACGTCAGGACCTGCGAAAATTGCCTTTTGATAAAAATAAAAAAAAAACCAAAAATAAAAATTGCGCTCTAGCGCCCCCTAGGAAAAAAAAAAACTAGACTGCCTGTAACTCCCACTAGGGAGGTCGGAGAGACATGACACAAAAACCTCTATGTAGGTCTGACTTACACCTACCTTTCATAATTGTATATCCTCGGGCAAAAATCAACAGGAAGTTGGCAATTCCCCCTTCAACACAAAAAAGTACTAAAAACAGTCACTTTTGCCTCTTTGAGCTGTAATTTGACCCCCTTAACATGCTTCAAAACTCACCAAACTGAACACACACATCAGGACTGGCTAAAATTGCGATCTAAGGAAAAAACCTAACCCCAAATCTAAAAATTGTGCTCTACCGCAATGTTTTAATAAAACGCAGAAAAAACTGCTCCTCGGAAGAAAAAACTGACAAAACTGCCTGTAACTCCCACTGGGAAAGTCGGAGAGACATGAAACAAAAACCTCTATGTAGGTCTCACTTAGACCTACATTTCATAGATTGACAACCCTCAGCAAAAATCAACAGGAAGTTTGCAATTTCCCCTTCAAAACCAAATTTTTTTATAAACCGGTCACTTCTCTTAAAGTTAAAGTTAAAGTTAAAGTACCAATGATTGTCACACACACACTAGGTGTGGCGAAATTATTCTCTGCATTTGACCCATCACCCTTGATCACCCCCTGGGAGGTGAGGGGAGCAGTGGGCAGCAGCGGTGGCTGCGCCCGGGAATCATTTTGGTGATTTAACCCCCAATTCCAACCCTTGATGCTGAGTGCCAAGCAGGGAGGTAATGGGTCCCATTTTTATAGTCTTTGGTATGACTCGGCCGGGATTTGAACTCCCAACCTACCGATCTCAGGACGGACACTCTAACCACTAGGCCACTGAGTCAAACATTATCTCCTCTGAGCACGTTTGTCGTTTCAGCTTCAAACTAACACAGGAGAGAGATTGAACCCTTCCAAATAAAAGTTATCGAAATAATTTTTCTAACTGCTCCGGTTTTGATTTTATGAGCCTTCAAAGAACCGCTGCGCTGATGCTGCTGCGCTGATGCTGCTGCGCTGCTGTTTTCTCAAGATGGCTGCTTAAAAGCAGGAAGCACCAGCGTGCCCACACAATGCAGACAAGGTAGGTACACTAGACAAAAGTCTTGGGACAATTCGGACTAAAAGTAGACAAAAGTATTGGGACACTTATGACGAAAACTGAACAAAAGTATTGGGACACTTACACTGGAAAAAAATATTGGGACACTTAGGAATACCACTGAACAAAAGTATTGGGACACCTACACTGGCCAAAAGTATTGGGACACTTAGGACTACCACTGGACAAAAGTATTGGGACACCTACACTGGCCAAAAGTATTGGGACACTTAGGACTACCACTGGACAAAAGTATTGGGACACTTAGGACTAGCACCTGCCAAATACGCGGGCCCGACCAATGCTGCTTGCAGCTTTAATTTTGATTATTGTTTCTCAGCTGTTTGTACATGGTGCAGTTTATAAATAAAGGTTTATTAAAAAAAATAAAATAATAAAATAAAAATAAAAATAATAATAATAAATTGCCTCTGCGCATGCGCATAGCATAGATCCAACGAATCGATGACTAAATTAATCGCCAACTATTTTTATAATCGATTTTAATCGATTAGTTGTTGCAGCCCTACTTAACATTAGAAGGTTCTGGATCATTATATCGTTTTCTTTATTTGCATGACTATTTACATTGTAGATTGTCACATCAAAACTATGACACCTAAGCAGAGGTGGGTAGTAACGCGCTACATTTACTCCGTTACATCTACTTGAGTAACTTTTGGGATAAATTGTACTTCTAAGAGTAGTTTTATTGCAACATACTTTTACTTTTACTTGAGTATATTTATAGAGAAGAAACGCTACTTTTACTCCGCTACTTTTATCTACATTCAGCTCGCTACTCGCTACTAATTTTTATCGATCTGTTAATGCACGCTTTGTTTGTTTTGGTCTGTCAGACAGACCTTCATAGTGCCTGCGTTTCAACAAATACAGTCACTGGTGACGTTCACTCCGTTCCACCAATCAGATGCAGTCACTGGTGACGTTGGACCAATCAAACAGAGCCAGGCGGTCACATGACCTGACTTAAACAAGTTGAAAAACTTATTCGGGTGTTACCATTTAGTGGTCAATTGTACGGAATATGTACTGTACTGTGCTATCTACTAATAAAAGTTCCAATCAATCAATCAAAAGTGTGAAGGAAAAAAGACGCTTTTATTTCACCCGTACATCCCGTCACAAGCCTAAAGACTGACTGCACAGTTCCTGTCTTCACAATAAAAGTGCCGCTCCATCGCGCCTGCGCTTTCAAAACAAGAGTCTCCGAAAGCCAGCGCAAACAAGCTACGGAGTTTGCCGCCAATGTATTTCTTGTAAAGTGTATAAAAACGAATATGGAAGCTGGACAAATAAGATGCCAAAAACCAACCACTTTCATGTGGTATTAGACAGAAAGGAGGAACTTTTTTCTCCTCCATTTGAAAACGTGGACGCTATCAGCACTACTGTCTGATTACAATCAATGCAAGTCATCAGAATCAGGTAATACACCAACTTATATTCTTGTCTTCATGAAAGAAAGGAATCTATATGTGTTAAACATGCATGTATATTCATTAAAACACCTTTAACATGTAAACAAAAACGGCAAAATAAATAAATATAAATTATATACTGTATATGTATATATATATATATATACCGTATATATAAATGTGTGTGTGTGTGTATATATATATATATATATATATATATATACATATATATGATATGTGTGTGTATGTTACTCATCAGTTACTCAGTACTTGAGTAGTTTTTTCACAACATACTTGTGACTTTTACTCAAGTAAATATTTGGGTGACTACTCCTTACTTTTACTTGAGTAATAAATCTCTAAAGTAACAGTACTCTTACTTGAGTACAATTTCTGGCTACTCTACCCACCTCTGCACCTAAGTGAAAACCCTTTCAGGTGACTACTTTTTGAAGCTCATGGAGTCTGCAAAATAGTAATTAGAGCAAAGGGTGGCTATTTTGAAGAAACTAGAATATAAAACATGTTTTCAGTTAAGTAGATAACTCCACGTGTTCATTCATAGTTTTGATGTGACAATCGACAATGTAAATAGTCATGAAAATAAAGAAAAACCCATTGAATGAGGAGAAGGTGTGTCCAAACGTTTGGCCTGTACTGTATATGCTTACTGCAGGGAAATAAAACGTTGATGGAAGTTGTTTGATGTTTTTAGAGCGCCTTATAGGCGGTCCATTGTTAGATGACTTTTGCTAGCATTTATTTACGAGTTAGAATGCATAAATAAATAAAAAAACATGTATGCTTGTATTAAATAAGGACTGTGAATGATAGGCAGAATTCCCGTTCAGGGTTCTGAACTCAGCCCATTTACACAAATGCTGTAAAAAGTGACTAATTGACTTTAATATTTTTTTCCCGGCTAAGAATAAGAAAGGCATGTCGGTCTCAGTTAAGATGACGAGTGGAACAAAGTTTGTGATGGTACATCCTGTCACAAGAGACGAGCATCTTCTCTATGACTGCTCGTTATTCTTCTAGTCCTCTTACTAAGTAGGCACTTTAAAAGGAATTCCACCTTCTGTCAGCTGAAAAGCAGCATGGCGGCGTTTCAGTGCTGGGTTTAGAGCTACAAAAGCTCGGGCTTTACTGATAATCTCTACAAATCTGCATTTGTCCTATTCATTAAAACGGGTGCTAAAATTAGCAAGACTGGAGGGAAGTCTGCAGTATTTTTATACAATTGACCATGTGTATATATATATAGGGAACTATTCTCAGGTTTTAGGTATGTGCCAGGTGTAGGGTTGTTAGTATAGTACCGCGATACAAATGAATCATATTCGGTACTATACCGCCTTTTTCACGTCGTGACATTGCTGGTTTTACGAGCAGAGGAGCATGTTCGGCAGAGCACAATCACGGAGTACTCCCAAGCACACAGTGTGTAGACAACGGACGCATGTTGGCTTAAAAACTAAAGATAAATGTAAAGTTATAACACTGAAATGTCCTCAGTAAGAAGTGCTTTAAAATATGGCCAGCGAGTGAGCGGCTAATGTCCATCCGCAGTGTTTAAGCTACTTCTAAATCACTAATTCTCGCCTCCATGGCAACAAATAAAGTATGTTTCTTACAAGTATCACCCCTGCAGGATGAGGAATATCTAAACATGCTTCACTACACACCGTAGGAGGATACAATAGCTCACCGGCGTCACAATGTAAACAAATGCCATGGGTGACATCCACTGTAATGTTACCAAGTACAAGCGCGTATCTAGTCGATACTACTATGATTACATCAATATGTTTTATCGTCAGAAAATCTTTTCTCTTTTAAAATTCACATTATATTCATAAACTCAGGAAATAAGTCCCTGGACACATGAGGACTTTGAATATGACCAATGTATGATCCTGTAACTCCTTGGTATCGGATCGATACCTAAATTTGCGGTATCATCCAAAACTAATGTAAAGTATCCAAACAAGAGAAGAATAAGTGATTATTACATTTTAACAGAAGTGTAGATAGAACATGTTGAAACAGAAAATAAGCAGATATCAACAGTGAATGAACAAGTAGATTAATAATCCATTTTACAGCTTGTCCCTCATAATGTGTACAAAATAATAGGTGTATAAATGACACAATATGTTACTGCATAGACTAATTAGGAGTCTTTGTTTGTTTACTTACTACTAAAAGACAAGTTGTCTAGTATGTTCACTATTTTATTTAAGGACTAAATTGCATACTTGGTCAACAGCCATACAGGTCACACTGAGGGTGGCCGTATAAACAACTTTAACATTGTTACAAATATGCGCCATACTGTGAACCCACACCAAATAAGAATGACAAACACATTTCGGGAGAACATCCGCACACAACAGAACAAATACCCAGAACCCCTTGCAGCACTAACTCTTCCGGGACGCTACAATATACACCCCCCGCGGAATTTAAGCACTACACACAGGAAAACAACAACCAACTCAAAATAAGGCACGACAACCTGGTGGAGTTTCATTTTTTAACCTTGTCTTTTGGTGGTGTGCCTCCGTATTTTTTTTTATTAAAAAAATGTGCCTTGGCTCAAAAAAGGTTGAAAAACACGGCCCTAGTGTGTGTATAAAAGGAACTATTCTCAGGTTTTAGGTATGTACCAGGTGTGACACATGAGGAAAATGTCCAGAATGCTGGACGACAGCAAAGACTTACAGCGTGTGGAGCAGAGACGCCGTCCACATCCGTACATGACATGACAATCAACAATGTCCCCACAAAGAAGGATAGCGTCCGCACAACAAAAACAGTCTTAATTGGGAAAACAAAGCAGGTGCGGGGAATAGCGCTCAAAGGAAGGCATGAAGCTGCTACAGGGAAACACCAACAAAACAGGAAGGGCCACCAAAATAACAGCGCCAGACAGGAATTTAAGCACTACACACTGGAAAACAACAACTAACTCAAAATAAGGCACGACAACCTGGTGGAGTTTCATTTTTTAACCTTGTCTGCTGGTGGTGTGCCTCCGTATTTTTTTTTATAAAACAAATGTGCCTTGGCTCAAAAAAGGTTGAAAAACACTGCCCTAGTGTGTATAAAAGGAACTATTCTCAGGTTTTAGGTATGAACCAGGTGTGACACATGAGGAAAATGTCCGGAATGCTGGACGACAGCAAAGACTTACAGCGTGTGGAGCAGAGACGCCGTCCACATCCGTACATGACATGACAATCAACAATGTCCCCACAAAGAAGGATAGCGTCCGCACAACTAAAACAGTCTTAATTGCGAAAACAAAGCAGGTGCGGGGAATAGCGCTCAAAGGAAGGCATGAAGCTGCTGCAGGGAAACACCAACTAAACAGGAAGGACCACCAAAATAACAGTGCAAGACAGGAATTTAAGCACTACACACTGGTAGGGGTGTAACGGTACGTGTATTTGTATTGAACCGTTTCGGTACGGGGGTTCCGGCTCGGTTCGGAGGTGTACCGAACGAGTTTCCACACGGACATATTAAGTAGCGTAACGCACGTTGTGTAAACAATGCACACCGAGGCACAACACACGGCATGCTAGCAGCTAACGGGCTAGGATAGACTGACTATACGTCCTCTTTTGCGGAGCTGTCAGGGCGGAGTTTCTTAAATGCCTCAAATGTCCGGCATTTTGAGTTAGGGTTGCGTGTATTTTCAATGTACGTTCAGGGTTAAGAAGGGGTTAAAAACAAAACAAACAGTAGCATTGGTGAGGGAGGGGCAGAGACAGAGAGAGAGAGAGAGTTATGATAAACGCGCATGCGTCGCCAGGCTCTGCTTTTTATCCATAGATTTATCACATTTAATTTTTTATTATCTATAGTAGGGATGTCAAAAGTGTGCCCCGGAGGCCCACAGATAATGTTTTAAAGGCCCACGGCACATTCTAAATATACTATTAAAATAAACAAAAACATAACAAAAGTGAAATAAAAAAGCTTACCGGTAACTGTAATTTAGAAAAAGTTGCAATGTTGACTAATAAAACAAAGCTGTTTTTTTTTCTTTCAAACGGTCATTGCTCAAAACATAATATTGAATCAAAATCAATGTTATTATGAATTATTGACCTATCCAAGGTTCCCATTACTTCACATCAAATATTACACTAAGAAAAATATTTTTGGTGGAAGATTTTTGCAAATTTGGTAAATAAATAACCCCAAAATGTATATTTTGTTGTTTTCTTACTGTACCGAAAATGAACCGAACTGTGACCTCTAAACCGAGGTACCGTATTTTCCGCACCATAAGCCGCCCCGTGTTATAAGCCGCGCCTTCAATGAACGGCATATTTCAAAACTTTGTCCACCTATAAGCCGCCCCGTGTTATAAGCCGCATCTAACTGCGCTAAAGGGAATGTCAAAAAAACAGTCAGATAGGTCAGTCAAATTTTAATAATATATTAAAAACCAGCGTGATGTGGGCGCGCATGGAGTCGTATATCAACATGGACGGAGCTGCGTGAAAAAAGCCACCCGGCCTCTTCGCGTAAACTTCCCTTAACCACTCGCTCATCTTTTCTTCATCCATCCATCCCTTCGAGTTAGCTTTTATGATGACGCCGGCTGGAAAGGTCTCTTTTGGCAAGGTCTTCCTTTTGAATATCACCATGGGTGGAAGTTTCTGGCCATTAGCATGGCAAGCTAGAACCACAGTGAAGGATGACTTCTCATTCCCTGTGGTGCGAATATTCACCGTACGTGCTCCCGTTGTATCCACAGTGCGGTTCACAGGAATATCAAAAGTCAGTGGAACCTCGTCCATGTTGATAATGTTCTCTGGCCGGATCTTTTTTTCAGCTATCTTGTTTTTACAATATGCACGGAAAGTAGCCAGCTTTTCTTGAAAGTCTTTAGGCAGTTGCTGTGAAATAGTAGTCCGTGTGCGGATGGAGAGATTGCGTCTTTTCATGAACCGGAAACCTGTCGCTTAGTAGGAGCCATTTTGTGGTCTTTACAGATGTAAACACACAAAGGAAATGAAACGTAATATCCGAGCGCTTCTTCTTCTTCTACGGGGGCGGGTGGTTGCTTACAGTAGAAGAAGAAGCGCTTCCTCTTCTATGGGGGCGGGTGCTTACCTTGGCGGTTGCTTGCGTAGAAGAAGAAGCGCTTCCTCTTCTACGGGGAAAAAAGATGGCGGCTGTTTACCGTAGTTGCGAGACCTAAACTTTATGAAAATGAATCTTAATATTAATCCATATATAAAGCGCACCGGGTTATAAGCCGCACTGTCAGCTTTTGAGTAAATTTGTGGTTTTTAGGTGCGGCTAATAGTGCGGAAAATACGGTACGTACCGAACCGAAATTTTTGTGTACCGTTACACCCCTACATGACAATCAACAATGTCCCCACAAAGAAGGATAGCGTCCGCACAACAAAAACAGTCTTAATTGCGAAAACAAAGCAGGTGCGGGGAATAGCACTCAAAGGAAGGCATGAAGCTGCTACAGGGAAACACCAACTAAACAGGAAGGGCCACCAAAATAACAGCGCAAGACAGGAATTTAAGCACTACACACTGGAAAACAACAACAAACTCAAAATAAGGCACGATTCATTTTTTAACCTTGTCTGCTGGTGGTGTGCCTCCGCATTTTTTTTTTTATAAAACAGATGTGCCTTGGCTCAAAAAAGGTTGAAAAACACTGCCCTAGTGTGTATATAAAAGGAACTATTCTCAGGTTTTAGGTATGTACCAGGTGTGACACATGAGGAAAATGTCAATGTTTTCTTTAACACATGCACGTCAGAATTTAAAAAATGAAAAGTCCACTGGCAGGGGAAGGTGTCTCACCTTGTCCTCCAGAGCAGCAGCCCTTCTAGGGGCATGATGGGATTTAGGGTCTGGGGTGGACTTGGGCCGAGGAGGTGGGGGTGCAAAGGAGGGCTCGTCCTCCTCCACCTCCTCCAGCACCACGATACAAACACGGCTGGCCCGCTCTGACCGCATCAGGAAGCAGCAAACACAAACAAAAGCGTCTCCCTCGCTGGCAGAAACACGCCGCTCCCCTCCTACATGCGTGCCCGACCGGGAGGCACGTAAACGCAGCCTCGGAAACAACCGCCGGGCGCCTCCATGTCAAATCCTACGGAGCTCTGCGGCACGCGTCCTCTCCTCCTGGCTGTAAACAGACGGCAGGGAATTCCTCTGCGCAATGGTGTCGGCAGGCAGCATGCGGCAGAATGACGGCGCTGCCGGGAGCTCACGTCACGCACGCTGAGAGGGGGGGAAAGAAAGGAGAGCCTGTGGACAAGAGCGCCGGTGCGTGTTGGGCATGCGGTGCGCGTTTTCAGGCGGACTGCTGAAGCCAGCTCTTCGCAGAAAAGAGACCAATGGGGGCCGGGGGAGGCACTGGGGATGGAGGGGGGGGAGGAGGAATGGGGAATAATTGTGGTCACTTACCTAAAACTCTACAACAGAAGACTGAAGCCATATTCACATCCAGAGGTGGGTAGAGTAGCCAGAAATTGTACTCAAGTAAGAGTACTGTTACTTTAGAGATTTATTACTCAAGTAAAAGTAAGGAGTAGTCACCCAAATATTTACTTGAGTAAAAAGTAAAAAGTATGTTGTGAAAAAACTACTCAAGTACTGAGTAACTGATGAGTAGCATACACACACATATCATATATATATATATATATATATATATATGTCTTAATAAGGTTATCCAAAAAATAGTGCTCGATACCGTAGTAGAGCGCAATATATGTATGTGTGGGAAAAAAATCACATGACTATTTCATCTCTACAGGCCTGTTTCATGAGGGGGGGTACCCTCAATCATCAGGAGATTTTAATGGGAGCATTCGCATACCATGGTTTATATAGGGCACAGAGTGGGTGGGTACAGGCTGGCCTAGGGGCGTGGTGATTGGCTCATGTGTTACCTAGGAGGTGTTTCCGTCTGTGGCGGCATGCTGTTACAATTTCGCTGCGCTTGTTGAGGGATGACAGGTCTGGACGGTAAATAATAAACAGTTTCTCTTTCAAGCATAGGTTGCATCTTTTATTACCACTATTGTAAGGTGTGCTGGATGCAAGAATTTGCCATGTTATTGAATATTCAACATTATTGTCTTTGAGGTCCCAAATGTGTTTGCTGAATTCTGTGGTATTCAGGAGGGAGAGGGAGAGTTCAAAACCAGATGGAACAATCACAAGGCTTCTTTCAGGAACAAAAACCTGCGGAATACCACAGAACTCAGCAAACACATTTGGGACCTCAAAGACAATAATGTTGAATATTCAATAACATGGCAAATTCTTGCATCCAGCACACCTTACAATAGTGGTAATAAAAGATGCAACCTATGCTTGAAAGAGAAACTGTTTATTATATACCGTCCAGACCTGTCATCCCTCAACAAGCGCAGCGAAATTGTATCAGCATGCCGCTACAGACGGAAACACCTCCTAGGTAACACATGAGCCAATCACCACGCCCCTACGCCAGCCTGTACCCACCCACTCTGTGCCCTATATAAACCATGGTATGTGAATGCTCCCATTAAAATCTCCTGATGATTGAGGGAACCCCCCTCATGAAACAGGCCTGTAGAGATGAAATAGTCTTGTGATTTTTTTTCCCACACATACATATATATATATATATATATATATATATATAAATAAACACACACATATATATATATATATATATATACACACACATATATATATATATATATATACATACATTGATATATACAGTATATAATTTATATTTATTTATTTTGCCGTTTTTGTTTACATGTTAAAGGTGTTTTAATGAATATCAGAGGTGGGTAGTAACGCGCTACATTTACTCCGTTACATCTACTTGAGTAACTTTTGGGATAAATTGTACTTCTAAGAGTAGTTTTAATGCAACATACTTTTACTTTTACTTGAGTATATTTATAGAGAAGAAACGCTACTTTTACTCCGCTACTTTTATCTACATTCAGCTCGCTACTCGCTACTAATTTTTATCGATCTGTTAATGCACGCTTTGTTTGTTTTGGTCTGTCAGACAGACCTTCATAGTGCCTGCGTTTCAACAAATACAGTCACTGGTGACGTTCACTCCGTTCCACCAATCAGATGCAGTCACTGGTGACGTTGGACCAATCAAACAGAGCCAGGCGGTCACATGACCTGACTTAAACAAGTTGAAAAACGTATTCGGGTGTTACCATTTAGTGGTCAATTGTAGGGAATATGTACTGTACTGTGCAATCTACTAATAAAAGTTCCAATCAATCAATCAAAAGTGTGAAGGAAAAAAGATCCTTTTTTTATTTCAACCGTACATCCCGTCAAAAGCCTAAAGACTGACTGCACAGTTCCTGTCTTCACAATAAAAGTGCCGCTCCATCGCGCCTGCGCTTTCAAAATAAGAGTCTCCGAAAGCCAGCGCAAACAAGCTAGCAAGCTACCGAGTTTGCCGCCAATGTATTTCTTGTAAAGTGTATAAAAACGAATATGGAAGCTGGACAAATAAGATGCCAAAAACCAACCACTTTCATGTGGTATTAGACAGAAAGGAGGAACTTTTTTTCTCCTCCATTTGAAAACGAGGACGTTATCATCACTACTGTCTGATTACAATCAATGCAAGTCATCAGAATCAGGTAATACACCAACTTATATTCTTGTCTTCATGAAAGAAAGGAATCTATATGTGTTAAACATGCATGTATATTCATTAAAACACCTTTAACATGTAAACAAAAACGGCTAAATAAATAAATATAAATTATATACTGTATATATCAATGTATGTATATATATATGTGTGTGTGTATATATATATATATATATATATATATATATATATATATATATATATGTGTGTGTGTATATATATATATATATATACCGGTATATGTGTGTGTGTATATATATATATATATATATATATGTATGTGTGGGAAAAAATCACAAGACTATTTCATCTCTACAGGCCTGTTTCATGAGGGGGGGTACCCTCAATCGTCAGGAGATTTTATTTTATTATATATATATATATATATATATATATATATATATATATATATATATATATATATATATATGATATGTGTGTGTATGTTACTCATCAGTTACTCAGTACTTGAGTAGTTTTTTCACAACATACTTTTTACTTTTACTCAAGTAAATATTTGGGTGACTACTCCTTACTTTTACTTGAGTAATAAATCTCTAAAGTAACAGTACTATTACTTGAGTACAATTTCTGGCTACTCTACCCACCTCTGATGAATATACATGCATGTTTAACACATATAGATTCCTTTCTTTCATGAAGACAAGAATATAAGTTGGTGTATTACCTGATTCTGATGACTTGCATTGATTGTAATCAGACAGTAGTGATGATAACGTCCACGTTTTCAAATGGAGGAGAAAAAAAAGTTCCTCCTTCCTGTCTAATACCACATGAAAGTGGTTGGTTTTTGGCATCTTATTTGTCCAGCTTCCATATTCGTTTTTATACACTTTACAAGAAATACATTGGCGGCAAACTCGGTAGCTTGCTAGCTTGTTTGCGCTGGCTTTCGGAGACTCTTATTTTGAAAGCGCAGGCGCGATGGAGCGGCAGTTTTATTGTGAAGACAGGAACTGTGCAGTCAGTCTTTAGGCTTTTGACGGGATGTACGGTTGAAATAAAAAAGGGTCTTTTTTCCTTCACACTTTTGATTGATTGATTGGAACTTTTATTAGTAGATTGCACAGTACAGTACATATTCCGTACAATTGACCACTAAATGGTAACACCCGAATACGTTTTTCAACTTGTTTAAGTCAGGTCATGTGACCGCCTGGCTCTGTTTGATTGGTCCAACGTCACCAGTGACTGCATCTGATTGGTGGAACGGAGTGAACGTCACCAGTGACTGTATTTGTTGAAACGCAGGCACTATGAAGGTCTGTCTGACAGACCAAAACAAAAAAAGCGTGCATTAACAGATCGATAAAAATTAGTAGCGAGTAGCGAGCTGAATGTAGATAAAAGTAGCGGAGTAAAAGTAGCGTTTCTTCTCTATAAATATACTCAAGTAAAAGTAAAAGTATGTTGCATTAAAACTACTCTTAGAAGTACAATTTATCCCAAAAGTTACTCAAGTAGATGTAACGGAGTAAATGTAGCGCGTTACTACCCACCTCTGTTCACATCTACACATTCAAGCATCCCAACTGGGCTTTGACCAACAAGTCTTTAAAAAATCAACATTGCACTGATTGATGAACGCGCCATCGATTTGTTTGTGTGGTCGAGTATCCCCTTCACGGCCTCAAATGTCCCCCATCTCCCCTCATTATGAAAGTGGAACAAAACAGGCTCTATGCGGGAGAATGCGAGGGCAGCTAAGGAGACCAGTCTGTGCGTGTCGTCTGCATGCGTCACTCTGCCAAACTCAAACACACACATCCTAAAAGGGGGGAACCCTGCCAAGCCGCACAATTCCATTAATAGGAGGGAGGGCAAATGAAACGAGACAAAAAAAAAATGAGTATAATGGATTTAGCGTGGCAATTCTCATGCAAAACGGTCTCCCCGGCGACCAGTTGTGAAGGCAATAATAAAGTAACATCAATTAACAAACTTCATTTGGGGAAGTAGTGATATGAACATGTCATATCATAGTTATTGTGATCCAAACCATCACGGAACGGATGTAACGTTAAATAGGGGTGTAACGGTACGTACCTCGGTTTAGAGGTCACGGTTCGGGTCATTTTCCGTACAGTAAGAAAACAACAAAATATACATTTTTTGGTTATTTATTTACCAAATTTGTAAACAATGGCTTTATCCTTTTAACATTGCGAACACTATAATAATCCTGCCCACGTTAATCAACATTAAACTGCCTCAAGTTGTTGCTCAGATTAAATAAAATGACACAACTTTTCTTCTACATATAAAAAGTGCAACATTAAACAGTTTCAAGTCAACTCATCATGCTTAATTTATTACAGCATTTGGGAAGCCTGTAGTTGATTTTTATTATGTAAATGTTATATTTGTATCAACATGTGATAGCAGGGACCCTGCCATTCAAAACTAGGCTGCTGCATTACTAATGCATACCTTGAAATCAGAAAAACCTAGTAGCCAGGGTCCAGGGGCCGCAGGCCCCGTTAGGTCCAGGACAAAGTCAGACGCAAAATGATTATTAGCATTCAGACAGGTTAAAATGTTGCTAAAACCATCACTTTTCTATCAGTCACAGTGACTTTTCAAAACAAAAATATTACAGCAAAAATCATATAAGTTGATTGACATGTTTATTCTGTAAGCTAACTTCAATAGTTTGAAATTATTTTGACAGTTAATGCCAGTTATCCTGTCAACCTTTCACAAGACTTCAATTTGTTCATTGAAAGTATAGACACTTTTTACAGTAAACAAATGGTAAAACAGTACTAAACAATTCCATAAAAAAAAAAAAATTGGTGTCATTATTAACTTTCTGTCCAAGCTTGTATAATCTACTGCCTTGTTCAATTGTAAAAAATATTCTGTGCCTAAAATTCACATTTCTATCGCAATTATCATACTGTAAACATGGTAAGCTAACTTCATTAAAATTAATAGTCCTGTCAATAGCATGGAATTACAATTCAAATGTAGTTTTTTTGTAAGCCTTTCAAAAGAATTCAAAATATGAAAAATTAATGAAAATGAATTGAAGCCATCAGACACTTGAAAAGTGGCACATCACATCTCTAATGTAATCATTTGAACTTTTCAACAGAAATAGCACTGCAAAAATATTAAGGACATACTTCTGTATTTTGGTAGTTATGCTGTCAACATTTAACAAGATTTCTTCAACTTGGACTTGAAAGCATAAATAGTACAAACACTTTTAACAGTATAACAGTACTAAACAATTCCAATAGAT
>NC_084568.2:2620000-2630000 GCF_033978685.3 Nerophis lumbriciformis
CCAATACAACACTTATATTGGAGCTATGCGTATTGGGCAATACCAATATTAGTCCGATACGATATCAGCAGGAATCATAGATACATACTTATTTTGTGGTGTGTACCGTTAAAAAAGGCTTGATCAAGTGAAATCAGTCAAACAGAACATGGGTTGGTATAAAAGCACTAAACTTCCATCCATCCATTTTCTACCTCTTCAATATTAACCGCCTGGAATGGACCTATGCTGTCTTTAAGTTAAAGTCATTTGTTCACCCAGTGCCCACAATAGTTATGCACCCAAGGGATAAAGGATAACCACCAGACTAACATGAGACCGTCCCTTAAGGGATGTGTGATGTATGTCGCGATCGCGTCAAGTATCGCAGCTTTCTCCAAATTCCTGCACTTTTCCGGGACGCTACAAAATACACCCCCCACCCCCCACCCCACACACACACACCTTGTAGTGTCCCGGAAGAGTTAGTGCTGCAAAGGATTCTGGGTATTTGTTCTGTTGTGTTTATGTTGTGTTACGGTGCGGATGTTCTCCCGAAATGTGTTTGTCATTCTTGTTTGGTGTGGGTTCACAGTGTGGCGTATATTTCTAACAGTATTAAAGTTGTTTATACGGCCACCCTCAGTGTAACCTGTATCGCTGTTGATCAAGTATGCGTTTGCATTCACTTGTGTGTGCATTAGAGATGCGCGGTTTGCGGACACAACCGCGGAGTCAGCGGATAATCCGCGGGTTGGGCGGGTGACATGACGAAAAAAATAGATTTTAAATAGATCGGGCGGGTGGCGGTTGAACCAATTCGGAAATAGATATATACATAGTTAAATGTTGTTACCCACATACGAAAAACGAGCAGCACTCTTTGAAACAGGCAATTATTCATCAGGCACTGCTGCACACCACAACACAACACAACAGAAAAAAAAATAAAAAATGGCAACGCCGGCAGCAAACGTGGTACACGACAAACTAAAAAAGGGAATACTAAAGACCAGGGGAAAAAAGACCAGCTATTTGCCTTGGCCAATAAGTTGCAGGTAATTTATTATTATTATTTATCTAATTTATTTTTGTTTAAATAGAGATGACATACATATGTTATTGTATAATTTAAGTTTGTGCGTGTGATTGACAGCCTAAGGCTTATGAGGCACATTTTTATTTTTATTTTTTATTTCTACTTAAAAACGTATGAGCCTATGCCTAGAACATAGGCTATGTGTTTATCTTTATTTTCCTGCCTGTCGTTGACAATGGAGATTGTCTGATATTTTGTCATGGCTGCAGATCAATCAATAAAGGTTCATCTTTGTCGCAAAATTGTTCACTGCTTCACTGTGCACCCCGCCCTCGTCCCTATTTGAGCATTATAACGTTAACAAGTTAATATTCATTGAAATAAATTCAGAATTTTTTTTTTTACCTAACGAAAATATAGGCCTAGTCTTTCTAAAACATTTTTTTAACTTCTTAAAAGCCTCGTTCTGCTTGCTGCAACTGCGCACACAAAGTGTGAGGAACGCACTCCTGATCTGAGGGCATTGGCAACAATAGTCAACAATAATACTATAATAATGATAAATAATATTATCACGCATTAATATCTCTTAGCCACTAATGCGTGGCCAAGAGATATTAATGCTTGGCACGCATTGAATGTCTCTGCTGAATTGGATCAGTCTCCTTTCTTTAACAGGCAAAAGCTTTCTAACCTCACTAATGCCTTGCATCGTCTATATTAGATATATAACAACGGGCGGGTGGCGGGCGGGTGTGGATTTGATAAAATGTTAGTTCGGGTGCATGGCGGGTGGATGACGACTTTTGTGATGCGGTTGCGGATGAAATAATTGCCTATCCGCGCATCTCTAGTGTGCATGCAGAAGCCACACATATGATGTGACTGGGCCAGCACTCGTTGGATTGGATGAAAAGCGGACGTGACGATTTTCGGGAGGGGCACTGAAATTTGGGAGTCTCCCGGGAGGGTTGGCAAGTATGAGTATGGCCAAATTTGGCCCGCGGGCCCGAGTTTGACACCCATGGTTTAGGGCATTAAATCAGGTTGTTTTAGATGGATAGATAGTACTTTATTGATTCCTTCAGGAAAATTAAAAACTTTTTAGCTAATAATCATGCTGCAAGATCGAGCATGTTGCATTCAATGTTTATTCCCATTAATTTCCCGTTAATTCCCATGGAAAGCTGAGATAGCCCCCGCCCGAGACCCCAAAAAGGACAAGCGGTAGAAACATACTCAGTGGCCTAGTGGTTAGAGCAGACCTGGGCAAATTAAGGCCCGGGGGCCACATGCGGCCCGTTAAGCCTTTCAATCTGGCCCGCCGGATATTACCAAATATTTTTTTAGATGTTTAAGATGTAAAGTGTAGCTGCCATTATGATGTTTTCAAATGACCGGAAGTCTTCAACTATACTAAGTATTTCAATGCTTGGAATCTGCACTTTTGCATGATATACTAGTTACTATGGTCATCTAATTAGTTACTATGGTCATCTAATTAGTTAGTATGGTAATCTACGTCACAGCAGCTCAGACGAGGCACCAAGCAGTGTGGGCGGGGAGCGTTTCCACAGACGCGGAAGGAGATTTTCACAACAAAGTTCTAAAGCTTAGTGATGTATCAGATATATCAGATTGTAGGTGGGTTTATTTTGTACCCTTTGTGTTCATATTTTACTATTTGTTGCGTATCACTTGATTGTAAAATGTGTCGATCGAAAGGGGGTGTGACGTTCATATGTTGTCGATATTCAGTGTTTTATCCTTCATAGAAACATTTGAAATTCCATTACGTTTTTTAAAGCGGTCTGTCATAATGTTTTTAGCATTCAATCAGACATTAGTGTTTGTATTAGTGTTCATAAAAATAGATATACCTGCCCCCAGACACATTTTTTTTCCTCTAAATGTGCCCCCCCGAGTCAAAATAATTGCCCAGGCCTGGGTTAGGCTAGTGATGGGTCCGGCAACACCGATGCATGCGTCGAGCTCATAGAGCGAAACCCTGTGTCGGTGCGCGTACCGCTTTTAGAAAGTCACGTGACCGATCATGAGCTGTTTTGGTCACGTGACCGATACGCCAACTGTGTCGCACTGACGCCTCCTCTGTGCCCTGTGAGCGGCTCTTTTCTACAGCCGGAGAAATAATAACTAAGAAGAGGAAGCGTCTAAAATTGAATACGTTGGAAAAACTGTTTTTAAAAAAAATAAAAATGTGTAAAAAAATAATAATAATAATTTCCCAGTCCACAAGCATCCTCATTCACAACATGTTCTCTTAGATTTCCATGTTATGATACATGTTCACATTATTTATTGACTGTATCTAAAAAAGATTAAAAAAATATATTTTTATTTAAATGAAGTTATCAAATAATCCAAAATGAAATACAATGACTTGGTTTATATTATTGTATATAGTATATACAATAATATAAACCAAGTCATTGTAAATATATATTTTTTTAAATGAAGTTATTAAATAATCCTAAATGAAATACAATGACTTGGTATTTCATTTAGGATTATTTCATAACTTCATTTAAATAAAAATATATTTTTTTATCTTTTATCTTTTATCTCAACTGACACTGATTTTATGACCTATTATATACTATATATTAGGGCATCAAATCAGTGTCAGTTGAGTCGGTCCATAGGTTGCCTGTAGGGATTTTTAATGTCCAGCAGATGTCAGTATTTAGTGACACAGTATCGACACAGTATCAATACAGTTTTGCAATGTGTCGAAACGCTTCATGACGCCTCATCAACCCATTACTAGTGTCCGCCTTGAGATGGGTAGGTTGTGAGTTCAAACCCCGGCCGAGTCATACCAAAGACTATAAAAATGGGAGCCATTACCTCCCTGCTTGGCACTCAGCGTCAAGGGTTGGAATTGAGGGTTAAATCACCAAAAATGATTCCCGGGCCACAGCTGCTCACTGCTCCCCTCACCTCCCAGGGGGTGAACAAGGTGATGGGTCAAATGCAGAGAATAATTTCACCACACCTAGTGTGTGTGTGTGTGTGTGTGTGTGTGTGTGTGTGTGTGTGTGTGACAATCATTGGTACTTTAACTTTACTTCAAATGGATGTATAGATATAAAAGACATTATTTCAAACGGGGTCTTTTACATTGCAACACCATTCATGTCGACGCTAACAACAAGTTAGCATGTGGCTTTGACACAAACAAACAAACAATGAATGTTTTGTAGTGAGTTAATGTGTTTCCCCCCGTTATAATTATCAGACTTTATTCAAGTTTCGCCGGGCTAAAGTGACAAAAGCAACAGGTTTTGTTGTCGAGTGTGCTTTGTTTACTGTTAGCCGCTAGCTAGTCGCGGTGTCGTCACTGATAAAAACTCTTTCTTTTATCTTATTTTCTTACATTAAAGCGTGGTCGTGGCTCGCCGGCCCACGCGAGATAATGACGTTTAATCGCCGTCACTTTTGAAACAAAAGCTCGGAAGGCGTCAACTTGGAGCGGGTAAAAGTGCGACGCGCGGGTGTTTGAGTGAAGGATAGAATGTTCTAGTACCTGCTCGTGGAGCTTCATCACCGCCATGGAGCTGCTGGGCTGTGCGAGGCTGCCCTGCGAGCCTCGTCTGCCGGGGAGGACCACTCACACGAGCCGGGGAAAGGGAGGAGGAAAAAAAAAAAAAAAAAAAAGTGAATGAAGGCGGACCACCAGTCCACACCACGTGTCACTGCTGCTCCCCACGACCTCCACATCACATTCATACCTCGGCAACTTGAGGGTTCCAGGTTCGATCCCCGCTTCCGCCATCCTGGTCACTGCCGTTGTGTCCTTGGGCAAGACACTTTACTCACCTGCTCCGAGGTCCACCTACACTGCTTTAAATGTAACTTAGATATTGGCTTTCACTGTGTAAAAGTGCTTTGAGTCACTAGAGAAAAGTGCTATATAAATATAATAATATATTTTATTTGTAAAAGCACTTTACATTGAGCAAAGTGCTTTTTAAAAAACAACGGCTATTAGAGATGCTACCTCAGTAGAAGCATTTAAGTCCCATCTTAAAACTCACTAGCCTTTAAATAGACCCCACTTTTTAGACCAGTTGATCTGCCGTCTCTTTTCTGCTCTCCTTCGTGGAGAGGGGAAGGCACAGGTTCGGTAGCCACGGATGAGGCGCTAGCTGTCCAAAGTCGGGACCCAGAGTGGACCACTCATCTGTGCATCGGTTGTGGGGACGTCTCTGCACTGCTGACCTGTCTCCACTCAAGATGATCTCCTGTTGGCCCCACTATGGACTGGACTCTCACTGTTATGTTAGATTTGCTATGGACTTCACTCCCACACTATTATGTTAGATCCACTATGGACTGGACTCTCACTATTATGTTAGATCCACTATGGACTGGACTCACACTATTATGTTAGATCCACTATGGACTGGACTCTCACTATTATGTTAGATCCACTATGGACTGGACTCTCACTATTATGTTAGATCTGCTATGGACTGGACTCTCACTATTATGTTAGATTTGCTATGGACTGGTCTCTCACTATTATGTTAGATCCACTATGGACTGGACTCTCACACTATTATGTTAGATCTACTATGGACTGGACTCTCACTATTATGTTAGATCCACTATGGACTGGACTCTCACTATTATGTTGGATCCACTATGGACTGGACTCTCACACTATTATGTTAGATCCACTATGGACTGGACTCTCACACTATTATGTTAGATCCACTATGGACTGGACTCTCACAATATTATGTTAAGTTAAATGTCTTGTTTCAGCATTTTGACATTCCATACATATAAAAGTGTGTTATAAATCAAATGCATTAGTATTATTAACATACACTCTCATACATAATTACATCAAACTCTCCTTATTTGCATACCAAGAACATCCACATAGACCGTGGGTGTCCTAACCTTTTCATACAGAAAAATGAAAGGACGCACTTTGATATTATTCACTTTTTTATTTCATATTCAGTTATCAAAACACAACAAAACAGCTCCAAATATATTTACATAACCACTCTTAGTATTATATCTGCTGAAAATATTAACTTTTTCTACTGTCATTGTGTGCCTAATCCTTGATGATGTAGAATTTTACACCCACATACAAAATAAAATTCATGCACTTTTATAAAAAAAAAAAGATATACCGTATTTTCCGCACCATAAGGCGCCCTGGGTTATAAGCCGCGCCTTCAATGAACGGCATATTTCAAAACTTTGTCCACCTATAAGCCGCCCCGTGTTATAAGCCGCATCTAACTGCGCTAAAGGAATGTCAAAAAAACAGTCAGATAGGTCAGTCAAACTTTAATAATATATTAAAAACCAGCGTGATGTGGGCGCGCATGGAGTCGTATATCAACATGGACGGAGCTGCGTGAAAAAAGCCACCCGGCCTCTTCGCGTAAACTTCCCTTAACCACGCGCTCATCTTTTCTTCATCCATCCATCCCTTCGAGTTAGCTTTTATGATGACGCCGGCTGGAAAGGTCTCTTTTGGCAAGGTCTTCCTTTTGAATATCACCATGGGTGGAAGTTTCTGGCCATTAGCATGGCAAGCTAGAACCACAGTGAAGGATGACTTCTCATTCCCTGTGGTGCGAATATTCACCGTACGTGCTCCCGTTGTATCCACAGTGCGGTTCACAGGAATATCAAAAGTCAGTGGAACCTCGTCCATGTTGATAATGTTCTCTGGCCGGATCTTTTTTTCAGCTATCTTGTTTTTACAATATGCACGGAAAGTAGCCAGCTTTTCTTGAAAGTCTTTAGGCAGTTGCTGTGAAATAGTAGTCCGTGTGCGGATGGAGAGATTGCGTCTTTTCATGAACCGGAAACCTGTCGCTTAGTAGGAGCCATTTTGTGGTCTTTACAGATGTAAACACACAAAGGAAATGAAACGTAATATCCGCGCGCTTCTTCTTCTTCTTCTACGCGGGCGGGTGGTTGCTTACAGTAGAAGAAGAAGCGCTTCCTGTTCTATGGGGGCGGGTGCTTACCTTGGCGTAGAAGAAGAAGCACTTCCTCTTCTACGGGGAAAAAAGATGGCGGCTGTTTACCGTAGTTGCGAGACCGAAACTTTATGAAAATGAATCTTAATATTAATCCATATATAAAGCGCACCGGGTTATAAGCCGCACTGTCAGCTTTTGAGTAAATTTGTGGTTTTTAGGTGCGGCTAATAGTGCGGAAAATACGGTAAATATATATATATACACACATACATACATGTGTATGTGTGTGTGTTCATGTGATACACATTGGTAAGCATGCCATCTCTATTTAAATGATGAAAGAATGATCCTCTGTATATGCACGATATGGTTAATATTTGTTTGTACTAACATTATTGTATTTTTTTCAGTATTTTTTTAAATTCCTGACATTCACTGTAATCTGTAATTATTGTTTATTTAAAAAAAAAAAAGGCAATGTTATAGTAGAATTGTATTGTATCAGTTTGTGAAACCATGGCAATGAAGCAAAAAAAAAAAAAAAAAGCTTAAAGTTAAAAGAAATAAACAAGATAACATGATAGAGTTCCACAGTTCAAATGTGCTTAACAGGGCTTTTATTTGGGTTAGTTTGCTGTCAATGTGTTTCAATCATATTTGCACTACAGGATCCTAATCTAGTCTATTTTACTATTCATTCTATTCTATTTTTGACATACTCCTATAAACCAATGGTATTTATAACCCACTCTATTTGAATTATTATGCACATACTATTGTTATTGTGTCCTCATTGGGCTAAATCAAGGACCTGGGGTACTCATTTTTGTTTCCTTGAATAAAATAAACAAATTGTTCTTGACTTTTTAGGGTTTAACATTTACTAAAACCCTGCAGTTCCTAACGTGTCAAACTACCGTATTTTCCGGACTATAAGGCGCACTTAAAATCCTTTTTTCCCCTCAAAACTCAACAGTGCGCCTTATAACCCGGTGCGTCTAATGTACTGAATAATAATAATAATAACTGGGATTTATATAGCGCTTTTCTAAGTACCCAAAGTCGCTTTACATGTAGATAATAATAATAATTCTGGTTGTGCTTACCGACCTCCAAGCAATTTTATTTGGTACATAGTGTAATGATAAGTGTGACCGGGAGATGGCATATACACATACGAGACATGTGTAGACTGCAATATGACTCAAGTAAACAACACCAACATTTTATATGTTCCATTGAAAATATAGAACATTACACACGGCGCTCAAAAATCTATCAAAATGTTTTAGTAGGACTTTGGTAAGCTATGTAGCCACACCGCTTGATGGATTGTACTGTGCTTCAACATAGGAGTATTATTATGGTGTGTGTATAAGGTAAGACATATTATCTGGCGTTTTGTTTTGCAATATTATGCAAACGCAACTTTTCTTACCTTCTGGTACCTGCTGATCTGTATTTGGGATCTGCATAAGTTCTAAAAATGTGCACGTGTCCGCCTTTGTAGTACGTGGCGACACCATAATCGATCTTCTTTTTATGTGACATTCATCCTCCGCTGTTGCCATTTCTAATATAAAGTAGTGTAAAGTTCTTACATAAAACATACCGGTGTAGTGAGTTTACATTATTCACCCAAGGAACTTTAGTTATTAGAGAGTTCCGGTCGGACAGTTTTTCAGGGTACACATTTCGGGCGTTGTTGTTGCACTAGTGAGCCACGGATGAGGAGATGCTGCTCCGTTATTGATTGAAGTAAAGTGTGAATGTCATTAAAACAGTTAGCTCCATCTTTTGACACTTCTTCCACTCCCGTCCTTGCACGCTACACCGCTACAGCAAAGATGACGGGGAGAAGACGCTGTCGAAGTGGAGGCACGTAAATAAGACCGCCCACAAAAAAAGAGACTGTCAGAAAGTGACTTCAAGATGATGTGTAAAACATCATCTATGCAACATTTTGAGCAAAGAACCACCATTACATGTTATGTAGACCACAAGGAAGTAGGGGTGTAACAGTACGTGTATTTGTATTGAACTGTTTCGGTACGGGGGTTTCGGTTCGGTGCGGAGGTGTACCGAACGAGTTTCCACACGGACATATTAGGTAGCGTAACGCACGTTGTGTAAACAATACTCAAAATGCCGGACATTTGAGGCATTTAAGAATTTCTTAAATGAGTTTCTTAAATGCCTCAAATGTTTGGCATTTTGAGTTAGGGTTGCGTGTATTTTCAATGTACATTCAGGGTTAAGAAGGGGTTAAAAACAAAACAAATTGTGTGTGCAGCAGCATTGGTGAGGGAGGGGCAGAGACAGAGAGAGAGAGAGAGTTATGATAAACGCGCATGCGTCGCCAGGCTCTGCTTTTTATCCATAGATTTATCACATTTAATTTTTTATTATCTATAGCAGGGGTGTCAAAAGTGTGCCCCGGAGGCCATTTGAGGCCCACAGCTAATGTTTTAAAGGCCCACGGCACATTCTAAAAATACTATTAAAATAAACAAAAACTTCACATAAGTGAAATAAAAAAGCTTAAAGGTTAAATGTAAATTAGAAAAAGTTGCAATGTTGACTAATAAAACAAAGCCGGTTTTTTTTCTTTCAAACTGTCATTGCTCAAAACATAATATTGAATCAAAATCAATGTTATTATGAATTATTGACCTAGCCAAGGTTCCCATTACTTCACATCAAATATTCCACTAAGACAGGGGTCGGCAACCCGCGGCTCTAGAGCCGCATGCGGCTCTTTAGCGCCGCCCTAGTGGCTCTCTGGAGCTTTTTCAAAAATGGATGAAAAATGGAAAAAGATGAGGGGAACATTTTTTTTTGTTTGTTTTAATATGGTTTCCGTAGGAGGACAAACATGACGCAAACCTCCCTAATTGTTATAAAGCACACTGTTTATATTAAACATGCCTCACTGATTCGAGTATTTGGCGAGCGCCATTTTGTCCTACTAATTTTGGCGGTCCTTGAACTCACCGTAGTT
>NC_084568.2:2632500-2650000 GCF_033978685.3 Nerophis lumbriciformis
TGAAGAGGGAGTGTGCTTATAACTGACCTTCATATTAAGACCATCATTACTCTCCATTCCTTCTATTTCATGGAATTCTTGGCCAGAACTTTCCACATACATGACATTATAAGACGAGCCTTGGCCATTCTTACTTTGCTCTCCCGTTGGCGGACCCGGTTCTTTTTTAACCCCAAGTAGTGAGAACCTTTGGTCCTCCTCATCCTGAATGCTAAGTTCCGGCTGGCACCAGGGTTCGGAAGTGGGTGGGACGGCCTCTTCAGGAATAGAGCTGAAGGGCGGGTCCATCTCTAAAGAGGGAAGCAGGGAAATAATATTCATCATGGTGCCAATGTGCATCATTAAAAATCAAACATGGCATTGAGATTAAGACAAACACGCACCGGTGTCTTGGCTTTGCTGTAATGTTGCATAACCTGGAAAGTAAAAACATACACAAAGTAGAAAAATAAATGTTAGTAGAAAATGCTGAATAGCCGAACTGAAATGACAGTTAGCACATTAGCCAAATAGCATCAAGCAACAAAAACCACTTGGATGTAGGGGTGTAACGGTACGTGTATTTGTGTTGAACCGTTTCAGTACGGGGGTTCCGGTTCGGTTCGGAGGTGTACCGAACGAGTACACATGCTAGCAGCGACCGGGCTAGGACAACATGTAAAAGCCAGAGCTGGAAGACCCTCTTGCCTCGTTAACATACCTGCCAACTTTTGAAATCAGAAAAACCTAGTAGCCAGGGTCCAGGGGCCGCAGGCCCCGGTCGGTCCAGGACAAAGTCCTGGTGGGGGGTTCCTTCGCCCCCCGACGCAAAATGATTGATTTCATTCAGACAGGTTAAAATGTTGCTAAAACCATCACTTTTCTATCAGTCACAGTGACTTTTCAAAACAAAAATATTACAGCAAAAATCATATGGGTTGATTGACATGTTTATTCTGTAAGCTAACTTCAATAGTTTGAAATTATTTTGACAGTCAATGCCAGTTATCCTGTCAACCTTTCACAAGACTTCAATTTGTTCATTGAAAGTATAAACACTTTTTACAGTAAACAAATGGTAAAACAGTACTAAACAATTCCATAAAAAAAAAAATTGGTGTCATTATTAACTTTCTGTCCAAGCTTGTATAATCTACTGCCTTGTTCAATTGTAAAAAATATTCTGTGCCTAAAATTCACATTTCTATCACAATTATCATACTGTAAACATGGTAAGCTAACTTCATTAAAATTAATAGTCCTGTCAATAGCATGGAATTACAATTCAAATGTAGTTTTTTTGTAAGCCTTTCAAAAGAATTCAAAATATGAAAAATTCATGAAAATTAATTTAAGCCATCAGACACTTGAAAAGTGGCACATCACATCTCTAATGTAATCCTTTGAACTTTTCAACAGAAATAGCACTGCAAAAATATTAAGGACATACTTCTGTATTTTGGTAGTTATGCTGTCAACATTTAACAAGATTTCTTCAACTTGGACTTGAAAGCATAAATAGTATAAACACTTTTAACAGTATAACAGTACTAAACAATTCCAATAGATAACATTGGTGTCATTACCTTTTTGTGGCTAAAATCCAAATGTATTCTATCAGATTGATCATACTGCAAAAATGATATGGTAACTTTATGATAAGTTTACTTGAAGTGGCATAAAACACTGAAAGTGATTGTTCCTATAACCCCTTTGTTTCAAATGTTTGTTCCACTTGTGGCAGTTGGTGTCATTACCTTTACCTGACAACTTGAAGTGGCATAAAACACTGAAAGTGATTGTTCCTATAACCCTTTTGTTTTAAATGTTTTATGCCACATCAAGTTGTCAAAGACGTGCTGTGAAATACAGCAGACAGGATTGCGCACCAAACACGAAGCAAGGCCAAAGCTCATGCATGGTGCAGGAGAACAAAGGACTTCTTTCATTTAAGGTTTGTGATAAACCATCAAACTCATTCGTTAAAAGTACTCTATAGTAATATAAAGTGAGTTTTTCTGGACATTATCATGCAAGAAAAGTTTATTTTTGGGACCGCGATCACTGCGTAATGATTTTTAAAGGTTGCATTACAAACATTTAACTGTCCCATGTGATCAGCCAGTGCGATTGGAAGTCCATGCTCAATTATTGCCTCCGTAAATAAAACTTCTGCATTTATCACATCCACAGAATCTGTTTGGGCGACGAAAAACGTTGAAAGTTTTCCACTTGTATCGCTAGCAACGGCATTAGACTTGTGTTTTTTTGTCCCAACGTGGTCTTTTACATCGCTAATTCCTCCGTGTCCGATCGAAAAATCTTGTCTGCACAAGGTGCAATTCGCGTAGTTTTCACCCTTTTTGGAAGGGATAATTATTCCCGGATAGGCTTTTGAATATTCTTCACGGAATGACTGCAGTTTTCTTTTCGGTTTAAGACTCGTATGCGATTTTTCGTCCGGCTGATTCCATGATCGTTCGCTCGTTTGGAAACAATGGCAACTGGTGCCTCGTGCTTGGCAGCGGTGCTATAAATAGCCTCGCGCATGGCATTCGGAATGGCTCGATAGGAAGTTACGGGAAGCAGTGTCGATTGTCATTGTTGTTACGCGATTTCGTGAATAAAACTTAAAATTTTTTTTTATTTTTTTTAATTAATGAAAAACTGTATTTTTTATCACTGCAACCGTAACCCGGAATAGGTTGATGAAAACCGTACTAATTACGGGAAAACCGGAGTAGTTGGCAGGTATGTAGCACGCATGTCATGAATGGACCGAATATTTGGAGGACTAGTTTGAATCGGGCATCCTGACCAGATGCCCGAACCACCTCATCTGGCTCCTCTCGATGTGGAGGAGCAGCGGCTTTACTTTGAGCTCCCCCCGGATGACAGAGCTTCTCACCCTATCTCTAAGGGAGAGCCTCGCCACCCGGCGGAGGAAACTCATTTCGGCCGCTTGTACCCGTGATCTTGTCCTTTCGGTCATAACCCAAAGCTCATGACCATAGGTGAGGATTGGAACGTAGATCGACCGGTAAATTGAGAGCTTTGCCTTCCGGCTCAGCTCCTTCTTCACCACAACGGATCGATACAGCGTCCGCATTACTGAAGATGCCGCACCGATCCGCCTGTCGATCTCACGATCCACTCTTCCCTCACTTGTGAACAAGACTCCGAGGTACTTGAACTCCTCCACTTGGGGCAGGGTCTCCTCCCCAACCCGAAGATGGCATTCCACCCTTTTCCGGGCGAGAACCATGGACTCGGACTTGGAGGTGCTGATTCTCATCCCAGTCGCTTCACACTCGGCTGCGAACCGATCCAGCGAGAGCTGAAGATCCTGGCCAGATGAAGCCATCAGGACCACATCATCTGCAAAAAGCAGAGACCTAATCCTGCAGCCACCAAACCAGATCCCCTCAACGCCTTGACTGCGCCTAGAAATTCTGTCCATAAAAGTTATGAACAGAATGGGTGACAAAGGGCAGCCTTGGCGGAGTCCAACCCTCACTGGAAACGTGTCCGACTTACTGCCGGCAATGCGGACCAAGCTCTGACACTGATCATACAGGGAGCGGACCGCCAAAATCAGACAGTCCGATACCCCATACTCTCTGAGCACTCCCCACAGGACTTCCCGAGGGACACGGTCGAATGCCTTCTCCAAGTCCACAAAACACATGTAGACTGGTTGGGCAAACTCCCATGCACCCTCAAGGACCCTGCCGAGAGTATAGAGCTGGTCCACAGTTCCACGACCAGGACGAAAACCACACTGTTCCTCCTGAATCCGAGGTTCGACTATCCGGCGTAGCCTCCTCTCCAGTACACCTGAATAGACCTTACCGGGAAGGCTGAGGAGTGTGATCCCACGATAGTTAGAACACACCCTCCGGTTCCCCTTCTTAAAGAGAGGAACCACCACCCCGGTCTGCCAATCCAGAGGTACCGCCCCCGATGTCCACGGGATGCTGGAGAGTCTTGTCAACCAAGACAGCCCCACAGCATCCAGAGCCTTAAGGAACTCCGGGCGGATCTCATCCACCCCCGGGGCCTTGCCACCAAGGAGCTTTTTAACTACCTCAGCCCCAAAAATAGAAGAGCCCACCACAGATTCCCCAGGCACTGCTTCCTCATAGGAAGACGTGTTGGTGGGATTGAGGAGGTCTTCGAAGTATTCCCTCCACTGATCCACAACATCCGCAGTCGAGGTCAGCAGAACACCATCCTCGCCATACACGGTGTTGATAGTGCACTGCTTCCCCTTCCTGAGGCGGCGGATGGTGGTCCAGAATCGCTTCGAAGCCGTCCGGATCGGGCATCTGGTCAGGATGCCACCCGATCGCCTCCCTCGGGAGGTGTTTAGGGCACGTCCGACCGGTAGGAGGCCACGGGGAAGACCCAGGACACGCTGGGAAGACTATCTCGCCCGGCTGGCCTGGGAACGCCTCGGGATCCCCCGGGAGGAGCTGGACGAAGTGGCTGGGGAGAGGGAAGTCTGGGCTTCCCTGCTTAGGCTGCTGCCCCCGCGACCCGACCTCGGATAAGCGGAAGAAGATGGATGGATGGATGGATGGATAGTTTGAATCGGATGAGGGGAAAGAAAATAAAAAATACAATTGAATCGGATGCAAAATGGGGGATGACAAGGCGGAGGAAGAAAGGGCCAATACTACCAGAGTACTGCTATTCAGTATTGACACAAATGAACTACAATAAATGTAAGTAAATAAAAAAGTAGAGCCGGACTTACTTACCATGTTTCTTAGATACGTGGCCCTCAAAGTTTCCTTTCCGGTTTAAAATTTTCCGGCAGTACGGACAGTGCCAGTGACTTCTGCCCTGGACCAGATCTTTGCACATGCACGGCACCACAAATGTATCTAAAAGGGGGAAAATATGGGAGATCAGCAACTAAAAACACAATTTAAGTACTACTAAAAAACAATGGTGACCTTTAAGAACATATTGAAATGTTTGATCGCCCATGTCCAACTGTTTAATGTCGACTAAAGTCATATTTACTTTCACAGAAAGGCATACACAGGGCTTGCTGTTCTATGCGCCATGTTTGTTTGTGTTGGCATCACTATGTGACGTCACAGGAAAATGGACGGGAGGTTAAAATCAGGCACTTTGAAGCTTTTTTTAGGGCTATTGTGTGATGGGTAAAATTTTGAAAAAAACTTCGATAAATAAAATAAGCCACTGGGAACTGATTTTTAATGGTTTTAACCCTTCTGAAATTGTGATAATGTTCCCCTTTAAATAAAATAGTGAACATACTAGACAACTTGTCTTTTAGTAGTAAGTAAACAAACAAAGACTCCTAATTAGTCTATGCAGTAACATATTGTGTCATTTATACACCTATTATTTTGTACACATTATAAAGGACAAACTGTAAAAATGGATTATTAATCTACTTGTTCATTTACTGTTAATATCTGCTTATTTTCTGTTTCAACATGTTCTATCTACACTTCTGTTAAAATGTAATAATCACTTATTCTTCTCTTCTTTGATACTTTACATTAGTTTTGGAAGATACCACAAATTTGGGTATCAATCCGATACCAAGTAGTTACAGGATCATACATTGGTCATATTCAAAGTCCTCATGTGTCCAGGGACTTATTTACTGACTTTATAAACATAATACAAATAGAAAAAAAACGAAAAAAGATGTTATGCCAAAACATATCGATTGTATCGACTAGATACGCTCTTGTACTTGGTATCATTACAGTGGATGTCAGGTGTAGATCCACCCATGGCGTTTGTTTACATTGTGACGCCGGTGAGCTATTGTATCCTCCTACGGTGTGTAGTGAAGCATGTTTAGCTACTCCTCGTCATGCAGTGATAATGATACTTGTAAGAAACATACTTTATTTGTCGCCATGGAAACAAGGATAAGTGATTTAGAAGTAGTTTAAACACTGCCGACTGCGGATGGATGTTAGCTGCTAACGAGCTAGCCATGTCTTAAAGCACCTCTTCCTGAGGGTGTTTCAGTGTTATAACTTCACCTTTATCTTTACTTTTTAGGCCAAAATGCATCCATTCTCCCTTTTCTGTCTACACACTGTGTCTGCTTGTAAGTACTCTGTGTGCGCGTGCCATACCTGCCAACTTTTGAAATCAGAAAAACCTAGTAGCCAGGGTCCGCAAAATGATTATTAGCATTCAGACAGGTTAAAATGTTGCTAAAAGCATCACTTTTCTATCAGTCACAGTGACTTTTCAAAACAAAAATATTACAGCAAAAATCATATGGGTTGATTGACATGTTTATTCTGTAAGCTAACTTCAATAGTTTGAAATTATTTTGACAGTTAATGCCAGTTATCCTGTCAACCTTTCACAAGACTTCAATTTGTTCATTGAAAGTATAAACAGTATAAACACTTTTTACAGTAAACAAATGGTAAAACAGTACTAAACAATTCCATTAAAAAAAAAATTGGTGTCATTATTAACTTTCTGTCCAAGCTTGTATAATCTACTGCCTTGTTCAATTGTAAAAAATATTCTGTGCCTAAAATTCACATTTCTATCACAATTATCATACTGTAAACATGGTAAGCTAACTTCATTAAAATTAATAGTCCTGTCAATAGCATGGAATTACAATTCAAATGTAGTTTTTTTGTAAGCCTTTCAAAAGAATTCAAAATATGAAAAATTAATGAAAATGAATTTAAGCCATCAGACACTTGAAAAGTGGCACATCACATCTCTAATGTAATCATTTGAACTTTTCAACAGAAATAGCACTGCAAAAATATTAAGGACATACTTCTGTATTTTGGTAGTTATGCTGTCAACATTTAACAAGATTTCTTCAACTTGGACTTGAAAGCATAAATAGTATAAACACTTTTAACAGTATAACAGTACTAAACAATTCCAATAGATAACATTGGTGTCATTACCTTTTTGTGGCTAAAATCCAAATTTAGCAACGGCATTAGACTTGTGTTTTTTTTGTCCCAACGTGGTCTTTTACATCGCTAATTCCTCCGTGTCCGATCGAAAAATCTTGTCTGCACAAGGTGCAATTCGCGTAGTTTTCACCCTTTTTGGAACGGATAATTATTCCCGGATAGGCTTTTGAATATTCTTCACGGAATGACTGCAGTTTTCTTTTCGGTTTAAGACTCGTTTGCGATTTTTCTCCGGCTGATTCCATGATCGTTCGCTCGTTTGGAAACAATGGCAACTGGTGCCTCGTGCTTGGCAGCGGTGCTATAAATAGCCTCGCGCATGGCATTCGGAATGGATCGATAGGAAGTTACGGGAAGCAGTGTCGATTGTCATTGTTGTTACGCGATTTCGTGAATAAAACTTTAAAAAAAAATAAAAAAATGTAATTAATGAAAAACCGTATTTTTTATTACTGCAACCGTAACCCGGAATAGGTTGATGAAAACCGTACTAATTACGGGAAAACCGGAGTAGTTGGCAGGTATGGCGTGCTGCCGAACATGCTCCTCTGCTCAAAATCCAGCAATGTCACGTAAGGCTGAAACGACGCGTCGACGTAGTCGACGTCATCGGTTACGTAAATACGTCGACGCCGTTTTTGTGCGTCGGCGCGTCGCATATTTACGTCACACTACTGTCATGGCGGAGCGCAAAGCAGACGATGCGAGCGAGGGGAAAAAAGCACGCCAAAAGTCGTCAAAAGTGTGGGAGTATTTCAATAAACGGCCTAATAATGTTGTTGTATGCACACTGTGTCGAGCGGAAATGGCCTATCATAGCAGCACAACGGCTATGAACGAACATTTGAAAAGAAAACCCCCGACAGCGTTCTTGCCATCACCATCAACAAGTCATTCGTCCGCGTGCGTATACGTTGTCATTATTACACAAAAACATGAATGTGTCATTTGTATCTGCGTTGTAAATTCATAAACTAAAGCACCGTTTGCTCTGAGAGGCGCGTTTGGCGTGCCTGTTCAGTGTTTACAAAGACGCGCTCCTCTTTAACGCTGTGGAGAGGCGGCGGCGGCGGCGGCGGCGAGCGAGCGGTGAGGCGGGGCGCGCCGGGAGCGACGCCGCAAGAGACAGGGGACGACGAGCGAGCGAGGAAGAGGAGCTGAAAAGCGAGGAAAGAAAGAGAAAAGAGTTGGAAGAGAAAAGACTTTGTGTAAAATGAAAAGATTGTAAACCTGGCAAAGCCGTCTGGCGTTCAGTCTGTCGGTCCTGAAAGAACCCCACGGCACAAGACGTGTCACAAACGCTAACGTTAATTAGTTGTGCAAATACCTTTTACAACATTAACAGTTACATATACTATGTACAAACCAACAATTAACTTTCACTTTAATCATACTATCATTGTTGTGTTATTAAGCAAAATAAGCAATACTTTTACTTTTGTTGAAATGTTTACACTGTACACTTTTTTGTATTGGATGTTTAGCTTTATTTTTGCACATTTTAGCAAATAAGCAATACTTTTACTTTTGTTGAAATGTTTACACTTGTTACAGGATATTTCCGTTTTGCACTTTTTTGTATTGGATGTTTATCTTTATTTTTGCACATTTTAAAGCAAAATAAGCAATACTTTTACTTTTGAAATGCTTATACTATTCCAGAATATTAAGATTTGCACTGGATGTTTACTTTTATATTTGCACATTAAAAAGCAAATAAGCTACTTTTAATTTTGTTAAATGTTAAAAGTTTTAAATGTTTACATTGTTACAGAATATTTTGTCATGTTGTTGTCAATGTTGACTGAGTGGCCATACTTTTTTTTTGTAAATAAAAGCCATGCCTTTTGAAAAAACTGGCCTACATTTATTTTTTCCTCTTCATTTTAAATAAAAAAAATAATCGGTAAAAGGAACAATAATCTATAGATTAATCGGAAAAAATAATCTATAGATTAACCGATTAATCGAAAAAATAATCTATAGATTAATCGATAGAAAAATAATCGTTAGCTGCAGCCCTAATGTCACGACACGGGTCCGGTACTTTTTAGAGGCGGTATAGTACAGAGTATGATTCATTAGTATGGCGGCACTATACCAATAGCGGTATAGCGTACAACCCTAGTGCAAATAACACTTACCTATTCCGTCTTCATTGAAATGCACGGCAAAGGAATAATGTCTTCTCATCAGATGTGCTTCTGTGGCCTGACATCCCTTGATGCAGTAAGGACAGCTGTCACTGCAAGCCCACTGAAGAAAGTCCGCACATGAGGTGAACGCTAACGGCAGGTCTAGGGGAAAAAAAGGATGTTGGAGTCGTGTCATGGAGAATTAGGAAGCACTTTCATCACGGTGCTGCTATGATACTGTCATGTGTAAATGAAGGCATTTTACCTAGTGGGGGTTGTGGAGGATTTGGCTCTGATGTATGGACACTGGAACTGTGATCTGCTAGAAAGAGAAGTGCAAGAAAAAAAAAATATCGGCATGTTAAAGTGTACAGCTCTGGTAATGGGTACATTCGCACCCACCTGCACAAATGTACTTCAAAATGTAACAATCAAAATAAATATGACTTTTTGTTTTGTTTACTAGGGCATGCATATATAATATGCATTAGTTGGACCATTTTAAAATCAACAATAATTAAAGCTGCAAGCAGCATTGGTCGGGCCCGCGTATTTGGCAGGTGCTAGTCCTAAGTGTCCCAATACTTTTGTCTACTTTTAGTCTGAAGTGTCCCAAGACTTTTGTCTAGTGTACCTACCTTGTCTGCATTGTGTGGGCACGTTGGTGCTTCCTGCTTTTAAGCAGCCATCTTAAAAAAAACAGCAGCGCAGCAGCATCAGCGCAGCGGTTCTTTGAAGGCTCATAAAATCAAAACCGGAGCAGTTAGAAAAATTATTTCGATAACTTTTATTTGGAAGGGTTCAATCTCTCTCCTGTGTTATTTTGAAGCTGATACGACAAACGCGCTCAGAGGAGATAATGTTTGAAGAGAAGTGACCGCTTTATAAAAAAAAAATTGTTTTGAAGGGGAAATTGCAAACTTCCTGTTGATTTTTGCTGGGGGTTGTCAATATATGAAATGTAGGTCTAAGTGAGACCTACATAGAGGTTTTTGTTTCATGTCTCTCCGACCTTCCCAGTGGGAGTTACAGGCAGTTTTGTCATTTTTTTCTTCCGAGGAGCAGTTTTTTCTGCGTTTTATTCAAAATTGCGCAGATTTGGGGTTAGGTTTTTTTCATTAGATCGCAATTTTTGCCAGTCCTGATGTGTGTGTTCAGTTTGGTGAGTTTTGAAGCATGTTAAGAGGGTGAAAATACAGCTGAAAGAGGCAAAAGTTACTGTTTTTAGTACTTTTTTGTCTTGAAGGGGGAATTGCCAACTTTCTTTTGAGAATGTACTATTATGAAATCTAGGTCTAAGTCACACCTACATAAAGGTTTTTGTTTCATGTCTCTCCGACCTTCCTAGTGGGAGTTACAGGCAGTCTAGTTTTTTTTTTTCGTAGGGGGCGCTAGAGCGCAATTTTGAGTTTTGAGGTTTGGTTTTTTGATAAAAAGTTTTGCCGTATATTACTGATGTGTGTGTGTAAAATTTGGTGAGTTTTGAAGTATGTTAAGGGGGTCAAATTACAGCGCAAAGTTGCGGAAGAATAATAATAATAAGAAGAAGAAAGAATAAAACCTTACAAATTCAATAGGTCCTTCTGTCCCATTGCATAAGGACTCCCAAAAGGGAGTCCTTATACAATGGGCCATGCGGGCCCTAATAAAAAAGGGGATGCTTGGAAATAGCATAAAAATGCCCCCAAAAACTTGGAAAAACGCGATTCATAGCGTGACTTTTTGGTGTAACCATCATGAGCGTTCTGTTCAGGTAAATTTCTTTTATATTTTGATAAATCATCATATTTATGTATTACTAAATTTAAATAGGTATTGATCAATCTTTAAGGTGTGTGTATTAGATTTCAGTTTGCTTTTGACATCTTATTAAGAATTGTAGTTGAAACTTTTACAACCTTGTGTTGCACTCATGATGGCGTAACCAAACTACATTATTTTGAATATTTATTCCCTTTTTTACATTTAGTATATTTAAATATTCATTTATAAACATTGAATACATTTCAAATATCAATAAAATGCAATTGCCGTCATCTTATAGGGTAATGTTTAGTTACACCATCACTTTGACTTGTAATATCTCTAATTCTGGTAGTGTTTTATGCTTTTTTTCTTTTTGGAACATGTACTATACATATAATACAATAAAGTCCCATATAAAATTATGTTTCTAGCAATACTTTAATTTTGCCTTTGAAAGTAACACTCCAATGACCATTAGTGGAGCTGTACACTTATATAACAAAGTGACATAAATACCAATGTCAGCTTCAAACACTGATGACATCTATTAAACAAGACAAGAAGCAAGGAATTAAACAGAGACATAATTAAATTTGGCTCAATGAGGAGAAACATGTACCGTATTTTCCGCACTATTAGCCGCACCTAAAAACCACAAATTTACTCAAAAGCTGACAGTGCGCCTTATAACCCGGTGCGCTTTATATATGGATTAATATTAAGATTCATTTTCATAAAGTTCCGGTCTCGCAACTACGGTAAACAGCCGCCATCTTTTTTCCCCGTAGAAGAGGAAGTGCTTCTTCTTCTACGCAAGCAACCGCAAAGGTAAGCACCCGCCCCCATAGAACAGGAAGCGCTTCTTCTTCTACTGTAAGCAACCACCCGCCCGCGTAGAAGAAGAAGAAGAAGCGCGCGGATATTACGTTTCATTTCCTTTGTGTGTTTACATCTGTAAAGACCACAAAATGGCTCCTACTAAGCGACAGGTTTCCAAGACGCAATCTCTCCATCCGCACACGGACTACTATTTCACAGCAACTGCCTAAAGACTTTCAAGAAAAGCTGGCTACTTTCCGTGCATATTGTAAAAACAAGATAGCTGAAAAAAAGATCCGGCCAGAGAACATTATCAACATGGACGAGGTTCCACTGACTTTTGATATTCCTGTGAACCGCACTGTGGATACAACGGGAGCACGTACGGTGAATATTCGCACCACAGGGAATGAGAAGTCATCCTTCACTGTGGTTCTAGCTTGCCATGCTAATGGCCAGAAACTTCCACCCATGGTGATATTCAAAAGGAAGACCTTGCCAAAAGAGACCTTTCCAGCCGGCGTCATCATAAAAGCTAACTCGAAGGGATGGATGGATGAAGAAAAGATGAGCGAGTGGTTAAGGTAAGTTTACGCGAAGAGGCCGGGTGGCTTTTTTCACGCAGCTCCGTCCATGTTGATATACGACTCCATGCGCGCCCACATCACGCTGGTTTTTAATATATTATTAAAGTTTGACTGACCTATCTGACTGTTTTTTTGACATTCCTTTAGCGCAGTTAGATGCGGCTTATAACACGGGGCGGCTTATAGGTGGACAAAGTTTTGAAATATGCCGTTCATTGAAGGCGCGGCTTATAACCCAGGGCGGCTTATGGTGCGGAAAATACGGTACTCTCAAATTAAAGCTCAAAGTCTGCACTTCAAGCACATCTTGACTGTTTCATTTCAAATCCATTGTGGTGTTGTACAGAGCTGGAATACTGGAAATTGTGTCAATGTCCAAATATTTATGGACCTAACTGTATATATATTTATTTATTTATATATATATTTATTTATTTATATATGCACCGTATTGCTTTTTTATCCTGCACTTCCATGAGCTTATGTAACAAAATTTCGTTCTTATCTGTGCTGTAAAGTTCAAATTTGAATGACAATAAAAAGGAAGTCTAAGTCTATAAGACGAGTCTCGGCCATGATGATGTGCCTCCTTACCGTGTTCTTCAGTGGGCAGAACCGGTTCTTCTTTAACCCGAAGTAGCGAGAACTTTTGGTCCTCCTCATCCTGAATGCTAAGTTCCGGCTGGCACCAGGGTTCGGAAGTGGGCTGGACGGCCTCTTCAGGAATAGAGCTGAAGGGCGGGTCCATCTCTAAAGAGGGAAGCAGGGAAATAATATTTATCATGGTGCCAATGTGCATCATTAAAATCAAATATAGCATTGAGTTTAAGACAAACACGCACCGGTGTCTTGGCTTTGCTGTAATGTTGCATAATCTGGAAAGTAAATACATACACAAAGTAGAAAATTACATTTTAGTAGAAAATGCGTGTGAATGCTGAAAAGCCGAACTGAAATTACAGTTAGCACATTAGCCAAACAGCATCAAGTAACAAAAACCACTTGGGTGTAAACCTGCAAAATGAGCAGAAAAGCTTGACATACGAACAAAGTGCTAATGTTAACATACAGGTAAAAGCCAGTAAATTAGAATATTTTGAAAAACTTGATTTATTTCAGTAATTGCATTCAAAAGGTGTAACTTGTACATTATATTTATTCATTGCACACAGACTGATGCATTCAAATGTTTATTTCATTTAATTTTGATGATTTGAAGTGGCAACAAATGAAAATCCAAAATTCCGTGTGTCACAAAATTAGAATATTACTCAAGGCTAATACAAAAAAGGGATTTTTAGAAATGTTGGCCAACTGAAAAGTATGAAAATGAAAAATATGAGCATGTACAATACTCAATACTTGGTTGGAGCTCCTTTTGCCTCAATTACTGCGTTAATGCGGCGTGGCATGGAGTCGATGAGTTTCTGGCACTGCTCAGGTGTTATGAGAGCCCAGGTTGCTCTGATAGTGGCCTTCAACTCTTCTGCGTTTTTGGGTCTGGCATTCTGCATCTTCCTTTTCACAATACCCCACAGATTTTCTATGGGGCTAAGGTCAGGGGAGTTGGCGGGCCAATTTAGAGCAGAAATACCATGGTCCGTAAACCAGGCACGGGTAGATTTTGCGCTGTGTGCAGGCGCCAAGTCCTGTTGGAACTTGAAATCTCCATCTCCATAGAGCAGGTCAGCAGCAGGAAGCATGAAGTGCTCTAAAACTTGCTGGTAGACGGCTGCGTTGACCCTGGATCTCAGGAAACAGAGTGGACCGACACCAGCAGATGACATGGCACCCCAAACCATCACTGATGGTGGAAACTTTACACTAGACTTCAGGCAACGTGGATCCTGTGCCTCTCCTGTCTTCCTCCAGACTCTGGGACCTCGATTTCCAAAGGAAATGCAAAATTTGCATGGTTGGGTGATGGTTTGGGGTGCCATGTCATCTGCTGGTGTCGGTCCACTCTGTTTCCTGAGATCCAGGGTCAACGCAGCCGTCTACCAGCAAGTTTTAGAGCACTTCATGCTTCCTGCTGCTGACCTGCTCTATGGAGATGGAGATTTCAAGTTCCAACAGGACTTGGCGCCTGCACACAGCGCAAAATCTACCCGTGCCTGGTTTACGGACCATGGTATTTCTGTTCTAAATTGGCCCGCCAACTCCCCTGACCTTAGCCCCATAGAAAATCTGTGGGGTATTGTGAAAAGGAAGATGCAGAATGCCAGACCCAAAAACGCAGAAGAGTTGAAGGCCACTATCAGAGCAACCTGGGCTCTCATAACACCTGAGCAGTGCCAGAAACTCATCGACTCCATGCCACGCCGCATTAACGCAGTAATTGAGGCAAAAGGAGCTCCAACCAAGTATTGAGTATTGTACATGCTCATATTTTTCATTTTCATACTTTTCAGTTGGCCAACATTTCTAAAAATCCCTTTTTTGTATTAGCCTTAAGTAATATTCTAATTTTGTGACACACGGAATTTTGGATTTTCATTTGTTGCCACTTCAAATCATCAAAATTAAATGAAATAAACATTTGAATGCATCAGTCTGTGTGCAATGAATAAATATAATGTACAAGTTACACCTTTTGAATGCAATTACTGAAATAAATCAAGTTTTTCAAAATATTCTAATTTACTGGCTTTTACCTGTATGTAAAATACTTTGAAATACGTACATGAAAAATTGCTTGCTGTTAGAACGTGCAAACATGCTGGCTGTTAGAACGTGCAAACATGCTGGCTGTTAGAACGTGCAAACATGCTGGCTGTTAGAACGTGCAAACATGCTGGCTGTTAGAACGTGCAAACATGCTGGCTGTTAGAACGTGCAAACATGCTGGCTGTTAGAAGGTGCAAACATGCTGGCTGTTAGAACATGCAAACATGCTGGCTGTTAGAACGTGCAAACATGCTGGCTGTTAGAACGTGCAAACATGCTGGCTGTTAGAACATGCAAACATGCTGGCTGTTAGAACGTGCAAACATGCTGGCTGTTAGAACGTGCAAACATGCTGGCTGTTAGAACGTGCAAACATGCTGGCTGTTAGAACGTGCAAACATGCTGGCTGTTAGAACGTGCAAACATGCTGGCTGTTAGAAGGTGCAAACATGCTGGCTGTTAGAACATGCAAACATGCTGGCTGTTAGAACGTGCAAACATGCTGGCTGTTAGAACGTGCAAACATGCTGGCTGTTAGAACGTGCAAACATGCTGGCTGTTAGAACGTGCAAACATGCTGGCTGTTAGAACGTGCAAACATGCTGGCTGTTAGAACGTGCAAACATGCTGGCTGTTAGAACGTGCAAACATGCTGGCTGTTAGAACGTGCAAACATGCTGGCTGTTAGAACGTGCAAACATGCTCGCTGTTAGAACGTGCAAACATGCTCGCCGTTAGAACGTGCAAACATGCTCGCCGTTAGAACGTGCAAACATGCTCGCTGTTAGAACGTGCAAACATGCTGGCTGTTAGAACGTGCAAACATGCTGGCTGTTAGAACGTGCAAACATGCTGGCTGTTAGAACGTGCAAACATGCTGGCTGTTAGAACGTGCAAACATGCTGGCTGTTAGAACGTGCAAACATGCTGGCTGTTAGAACGTGCAAACATGCTCGCTGTTAGAACGTGCAAACATGCTGGCTGTTAGAACGTGCAAACATGCTCGCTGTTAGAACGTGCAAACATGCTGGCTGTTAGAACATGCAACATCCTCGCTGTTAGAACATGCAAACATGCTGGCTGTTAGAACGTGCAAACATGCTGGCTGTTAGAACATGCAACATCCTCGCTGTTAGAACATGCAAACATGCTGGCTGTTAGAACGTGCAAACATGCTGGCTGTTAGAACGTGCAAACATGCTGGCTGTTAGGACGTGCAAACATGCTCGCTGTTCGAACGTGCAAACATGCTCGCTGTTAGAACGTGCAAACATGCTCGCTGTTAGAACGTGCAAACATGCTGGCTGTTAGAACGTGCAAACATGCTGGCTGTTAGAACGTGCAAACATGCTGGCTGTTAGAACGTGCAAACATGCTGGCTGTTAGAACGTGCAAACATGCTGGCTGTTAGAACATGACAAAGTAGAAAATCTATTTTAGTAGAAATAAATACATAATGCTTAGTGTTCCACTAAAGCTGGATCTGTTCAGCCCACAGCTTCTCAAACATGTAGATCATCCTCCTTATATCCAAGTTCAACAACCTAAGTTATGTAAATAATCAAATGTAAATAATCAAATGTAGATACTTATTCTTATGCTTTCTGATCTCTCTCTCTATGTCCACTACTTGCTGTACATATCCTACCAAGTCAGACCTACACTGTTTCAATATCCATTTCTCTGTTGATTGATTGATTGATTGATTGAGACTTTTATTAATAGGTTGCACAGTGAAGTACATATTCCGTACAATTGACCACTAAATGGTAACACCCCAATAAGTTTTTCAACTTGTTTAAGTCGGTTGATGACTGAAGTGCTGATATCAACCAAACCCTCCTCATCCCACACCCTGGATTGTAAATAATGTAAATAATTCAATGTATATACTCTGATGATTAACTTGTGTGATGACTGTATTATGATGATAGTATATATTTGTACCATGAATTGATTAACGTGGACTTAAACAAGTTGAAAAACTTATTGGGGTGTTACCATTTAGTGGTCAATTGTCGGGAATATGTACTGTACTGTGCAATCTACTAATAAAAGTTTCAATCAATCAATCATAACTTGTCCCAAAGTCATTGTTGTTGAAGGGGAAGTGATCTGTGGTTACTTGCTTGCTCATTATCCCCCAAAAAAGGCTCTGCAATCCCCGTTAGATTGATATTGATACCTACTCAGTGGCCTAGTGATTAGAGTGTCCGCCCTGAGATGGGTAGGTTGTGAGTTCAAACCCCGGCCGAGTCATACCAAAGACTATAAAAATGGGACCCATTACCTCCCTGCTTGGCACTCAGCATCAAGGGTTGGAATTGGGGGTTAAATCACCAAAATGATTCCCGGGCGCGGCCACCGCTGCTGCCCACTGCTCCCCTCACCTCCCAGGGGGTGATCAAGGGTGATGGGTCAAATGCAGAGAATAATCTCGCCACACCTAGTGTGTGTGTGACAATCATTGGTACTTTAACTTTAACTTTTTTATTATTTAGATCATGTCTATTTACTTGTACACTTTGTAAGTCTTTCTGTGTTGTTTTTCTTTTTTAGATAATAGTTTCAATGTAGAGGCAACTTGTTTTTCCATTGTACTAGTATTATC